>NW_006408661.1:1932652-1933152 GCF_000296735.1 Chrysochloris asiatica
TAGCAATGATTGTGAGGTTGGCGCAGGATTGAGCATTGTTTCATTCTGTTGTGCATAGGGCAGCCATGAGTTGGTACTGACTTGAAGCCACCTAACAACAATAATGTATTTCCTCATAATAAATACAACTTCTTTATGTTTATTGTAGCTCAATAGAATGTCAATTGGCTTGTAATTTTTTTCAAAAATCAACAATAAATAAAAATAACAACCCATTTAGAGTATACAAAATTATGCTACCACTGACAATTACTCCCATGAACAAACATTATGAATCCACTCTGAGTACTCAAAAGTCCTTAAAAATTCAGCAATTATTGTTATATCAAGCCAAAATTCTAATATAATACAGATTTCTATTATTTTTTGTCAAAGTTTCCCAATAATACCTTCATGAATTCAAAAGGAGTATGAAATTTTGAAAACAATATCCATTGTTTTAATGCTGTTCAAGGTAATTTATATAGAGAGCTCTAACTATTAAGATCAGCGAATAAAGA
>NW_006408661.1:1955751-1959073 GCF_000296735.1 Chrysochloris asiatica
ATGCACATGTGTAGTAGAACCCTTTGGGGGTGAGGGGTGTCTACTCCCTTGGACACTCTCTATAGTCACCAGATTGGAGGTGTACAAACAGTGATAGACCAATGAACAGAGGGGAAAAAAAAATATCCTTTAGCTCTGAGGATCAGTCAGTGTCTGCACTGGGACACTTCTCTGATCTTTTATCCACTCTGTCACAGCCAAGTTTTTTTGATTCTGCTATAACTTCCACTGGTTGTAAACCTTTGAACTTTCTAAATATTCCATTATATGTAGTTCAGACTTCTGGGGTTGTTTCCTGAACCTGCGTCATATGGTATTCTGTGTTATTGTTGGGGGAGGTGTGCATTGCATTTCTCCCTAATCTGCCATTAAGCCCCACTCTTCCAATGACTTATTCTTTGAAAATAATTATTTTCAACAACTTAGAGACTATACACATGGACCTCACCAGATGGCATAAATAGGAATGAAAATGAATAAATCTGTGAGAAGAAATGTTGGAAAATTTCAATATCATCAGTCACAAAAAAAACCCACAACAAATTATGGATCAGGCCATCAATTGCTCATATGCAAGTTTAGGCTGAAGTTGAAGAAAATTTAAAGGAGCCCATGAGAGGCAAAATATGACCTTGAGTATATCCCACCGCTGCCACTCGTCTGTCAGTTTCTTGTAATACGGTGACTTGTGTGTTGCTGTGATGCTGGATGCTATGCTGCTGATGTTTTTAATACTGGCAGGGCACACCTATGGTTTACGATTTTCCGATGAGCTTCCAGACAGATTAGGAAGAGTGAGAGGCAGACTACTTATGAGTTGGTAACCACTGAGAACCTTACTTATAGTAGTGGAACAGTGTCAATACCAGAATACTGGATATTGAAACATGATAAATAGCTCAAAAATACTATCAGATATAGTGCTGGAAGATGAGCCTCTCATGTTGGAAGACATTCAAAATATAGAAAAAGTTGCCTCTAAAAAGTAGAGTTGACCGTGCTAATGGGAATGGAGCAAAGCTTTCGGGTCTTTCATTTGCTGATGGGGCACAATAAAATATGAAGAGAAACAGCTGCAATTAGTCAATGGCAATCAGAGCATGGAATGTAAAAAGTATGACTCTCACAAAATTGTTGTTGTTGTTGTTGTTAAATGCCATCAAGACGGTTCCAACCCATAGCGACCCTGAACAGGGTTTCCAAGCTTGTAAATCATTATGTGAGCAGAAAACCTCATCTTTCTCCCACGGAGCCGCTGGTAGTTTCGAACTGCTGACTTTGTGGTTCGCAGCCTGATTTGTAACCACTATGCTACCAGAGCTCCTTTCATAAAACTGGAAGCTGTATAAATGAAATGGAATGCATAAATATCGACATCCTAGACATTAGTGAGCTTAAATAGACTGTCATTGGCCATTTTTAATCTGACAATTATGTGGTTTACTTTGCCAGGAATGACAAACTAAAGAGGAATGGTGTTGCATTCACCCACAAAATGAATATTTAGAGACCCCCAGCAAAATGGATTGGCAAAGTGGCAGCATCAATGGGCTCAAGTATGGCAATGATAGTGAGATTGACCCAGGATTGAGATGTTTCGTTCTGCTGTGCATAAGATCACTATGAATCGGTACTGACTCAATGGCACATAACAACAGCAACAACAACATCTTGAAGTATAATGCTGTGTGTGATAGAATAATATCCATAGACCTACAAGGAGGACCACAGTTAATATGAAAAGGGGTGCCTACAAATTAATACAACTATCATTCGAATATATGCACAAACCACTAAAACCAGTGATGATGATATTGAAGAATTTTACCTATTACTATGCAAATATTAAAAATATGTCTGAATCATAATAAACTATGGATAACATTGCAAAGAATGGGTATTCCAGAACACTCAATCATGATCATGAGGGAACTGTTAAATGGTCAAAAGACAGTCATTAAAACAGAAAAAGTAGATACTGAATTTAAAACTAGGAAAGGTGTGCATCAGGATTGTGCTCTTTCAACATATTTATTCGATCTGTATGTTACCATGCTTATTTAGTCTGTATGCTTAGCAAATAATCTGATAAGTGGAACTATATGAAGAAAAGTATGGCATCAGGCTTAGAAAAAGAATCATTAACAATCTGCAATATACAGATAACACAATTTTGCTTGTTGAAGGTGAAGAGGACTTGAAATATTTACTAATGAAGGCAAAAGACCACAGCCTTCAATATGGATTGTACATCAATATAAAGAACATGAATATCCTCACAAATGGACCAGTAAATGACATCATGGTATTTTGAGAAAAGATTGAATTTGTCAAAGATATCAATTTGCTTGGATCCACTATCAATGCTCATGAAACCAGCAGTCAAGAAGTCAAACAATATATTGTGTTAAGCACATCTGTTGCAAAAAATCTCTTGAAATTGTCCAAGAGAAAAAAATATCAGTTTGAGAACTAAGGTATACCTGACCCAAATAATGGTATTCTTGATCACTTATTTATGTTAAAGTGGGATAATGAATGAGAAGGATCAATGCATTTGAACAATAGTGCTGAAGATAAATATTGAAAGTACCATGAACTAATAGAAGAACAAACAAATCTGTGTTGGTAGAAGTACATTCACCAACCCCTCCACTTTACCAATAATGAAGTTATTTTATCATGATTGGTCTTTACTAATGATGTGTCCAATGCAAGTAAGCTGATATCTCACCGTTCTCACTTCTAAGGATGCATTTTTTATTTTTTAAGACTGAATTCCTCACGCACAAATATTCGATATTCTTCATCAACACCTCAATTTTAATACGTCAATTTTTCTTCTGCCTTCCTTTTTTGTTTTCTGGCTTTCACATGTAGGTATATGTGTGTGTCACACACACACACACACACACACACACACGCACATACCTGTACATGCACACACATACACACACACATACACTCACAAGGATAAGTCAAAAATTATCCACACACCAGTTATTTTAAAACATTCATTCATGCCTATGGCTGATGACAACATTGAATATGCATGTGAAACAATTCTGTACAATACATGAGTGACTGTTGATTACATGGCAAGTCATTTTCATATCAGCCATGGTTCTGCCTAGAAAATAATCCACAACAGACTTGGATTTCAAAAACTTTGTGCATTATAGGTACAGAAACAACTCAGAGAAGAGCATCAATATCAGCATTTGGATATTTGCAAACAAAATTTGGGTTAATCGTTAAATAAAAAAGTTTCTTTTTAGAAACCATTGCTATTGACAAAATATGGATTCATCACTATGAGTCC
>NW_006408661.1:1960125-1966225 GCF_000296735.1 Chrysochloris asiatica
TGAGAACTCTAGAGTCATGGAAAGAGAAAGACTGAGTGCTGGTGGTCAGGAGGCAGGCTTGCAGAATGTGCCCTTTGGTTGTTTAAATTATTATATATTCCTGAGTGTCCTTGTATAGACCCCCCCAAAAAAAAAACACACAAAACAAAACAGAAAAAACAGAGGGAATAGAATATTTTTGAATGATGATGCACGGAGGAGATTGTAATCATTGCAATGAAAGTATGAGTGTAAAACCAATGTTTTCTCATGTAAACTATCACGCAATTCACAATAAAAACAAAAAAACTTGATATTGTTGCTTTTTAACACCACTTTACAGAGGTCTTTTGCAGTTGATTTGTCTAATGTATATATCATTTGATTTTGTGGCTGCTACTTCCATGGGCATCAAAAGTAATAAGGCATATGCATCTTTCTTCAACAGAATCAGCATTATTAAGGGTTCAAATGGCAGAACAATCATTAGTTCTGAGTTCAAATGAATGTTTTATTCTTAGACAATCTTTATAGATGGCCTATCGGGAGGTTCCATTAATTTTTATTTTTTATAGTCAGACTAAGTAAATAACAAAATTAGTTGTACATACTGAGTTTTCTCTTCTCCCACCAAAACCTTCTTTCTTTAGCATCTAATCTCCTGTAAATCTCATTTATTTTAGTTGAGAACAAGTAAGTTTGATGAATCAATGTTTGCTTGTTGAGTGTCAGTTTTGTAGCAAGGCCTTCTTACAGCAGTTTATGGCTATTTATGATCGTTAAGTATCTGCTAAGCTTCCTAAGTATACTGACTTTGAATTTGTCATTATTCATTAATTTTAAAATACTTTGCATAGTTTTACAGAGGGATAATGTAATACAAAATATTATCAGCAATATTATCTTTTCAAAAAGCCATAATTTTGAAGCATTGTATCTGAATATGTTTCTCCTACATATGTTGGCAATTGTTAATATGAATGCAGTTATAGCCAACAGAAAGACATCATTTGCTATGTGCTTTGTACCCTAAGGATAATAATTAACAGACCCAGAAAAAGGACAAGTATACTAATACTTTAAAATACAGCTGAGTAACAAAAACAAAAAATGCAGTGAAGGGTATCTAATTTAATAAAATAATGTATATTGTTATAATATTCTACCATTTGAAAAACATTTTAATATCAAAAGTATCAGTTAATATAGCTAATATGGTAATTTTAAAGGTTAAATTGTTGTTGTTAAGTGCTGTTGAGTCAGTTCCAACTTGTAGCAACCCTTTATAGGGTTTCCAAGGAGCAGCTGATGGGTTTTAATTTCTGACCTAGTGGTTCACAGTCCAGTGCTGATCCTACAGTACCATACCAGGAGTCCAAAAGTTAAGTGTTGTTGATGTTAAGTACCTTCAAGTCAGTTAAACTTTTAGCGACCCTATATACGGTTTCTGAGGAGTAGCTGGTAAGTTTGAGCAGCTGACCTTGCAGTTACAACTGAACTTGAGGTCGAGTGCTTATCCTATGGTGCCACACCCAGAATTCAAAGGTTAGGAAGGGGTAGCTACATAATCCTTCCTTATATGGGGGATTTAAGACCCAGAGATGCTTTGTAGACAATAGCACAGAGCTGTAAATGAGAACAAAGGGATAAGTACTAAATACTAGTTTCTTTTCTTAAATAACAATTTTATGATAGATAATTCACTTGCCATAACTCATTATGTTAATGTATAATTCAGTGTTTTTTAGTATATTCACAAACTGTGCAACTATTGCCACTATTGAATTTAGAATATTTTCATCACTATCAATTCTATTTCATTGATGTTTAAATCTACCCTTATACCAGAGTCACAGTGTCTGATATTTTACATTGTGTTACTGTTGTTATTAGGTGCTGTCAAGTTGGCTCCAACTCATAGCTACCCTATGAGCAACAGAATGAGACACTGCCCAATCCTGTACCATCCTCATAATTGTTTCTATGTTTGAGTCCTTTGCTATTTCCACTGTGCAAATCCATCTCATTGGGGGTCCTCCTACTTTTCGCTGGCCCTTCAATTTACCATGTATGCTATATTTCTTCTAGCACTGGTCCTGCCTAAATTCACGTCTAAAATACAAGAGACAAGACTCACTATCTTAGCTTCTAATGAGCACTCCAGCTTTATTTACAGCACAGATCTGTTTGTTCTTCTGGCAGTTCATGACACCTTCAGTGTTCTCCAACACCATAACGCAAATGCATCAATTCTTTCAAAGTCAAGCTTTATATATGCATATAAGGCTATTGAGAATAGCGTGGATTGGATGAGGTGCACTTAGTCTTCAAACTAACATCTTTGTTCTTGATCATTTTAAAAAGATAATGTGTAGCAGATTTGCCTAATGCAATACCTGTTTGATTTCTTGGCTGTTGCTTCCATGAGTGGTGATGGTGTGTTCAAGCAAATAAAGTCTTTGACAACTTCAATCTTTTCTCCACTTATCATGATGGTATTTATTGGTCCAGTGATGAGGAATTTTGTTTTCTTTACATTGAAGTGTAACCCATGATGGAGGCTATGGTCTTTGATCTGTATCAGTCAGTATTTGAGTACGATTTGCTTTCAGCAAGCAAGGTTGTATCATCTGCATGTCACAGGATGCCAATGAGTCTTCCTCCAGTCGATTAAATCCTTCATAAAACCAACTTCTCAGATTATTTGGTCAGTATACAGATTGAAAAAGTATGGTGAAAGAATACAACCATGGAACATACCTTTTCTGATTTTAAACCATTCATTATCTTCATTTTCTGTTCAAATGACTGTCTTTTGGTCTACGTATAGGTTCCTCATGAGTACAATGAAATATTCTGTAATGCCCATTCTTTGCAATATTATCCATAGCTTGTCGTGATCCACATAGTCTAACAACTTTGCATAGTAAATAAAGAACCAGTAAACATCTTTCTGGTATTCCCTGCTTTTGGCCAAAATTCATCTGACATGTTGTGATATCCCTAGTTACACATCCTCTTCTGAATATGGTTTCAGTTTCTCTCTGTCAATGTACTGTAGCCATTCCAAACTCTTGTCAGCAAAATTTTACTTGCATGTTATATTAATAATATTGTTTGATGTTTTCCACATTCCATTGAGTCACTTCTCTTTGGAATGCGCACAAATATGGGTCTCTTCTAATTAGTTGCCCAGGTAACTGGCTTCCAAATCTCTTCGCATAGATGAAAGAGTTCCTTCAGTTGTGCATCAGTTTGTTGAAAGATTTCAATTTATATTTTGTCAATTCCTGAAATCTTATTTTTTTGCCAATGCCTTCAGCCCAGCTTGGATTTTTTCCTTCAGTATCATTAGCTCTTGATCATATACTACCTCAAGAAATGTTTGAGCATTAATATTTCATTTTGGTATAATGACTCTGTGTACACATTCCAACTTCGAATTGTGTTTTCTGCATCATTCGATATTTTGTCTAAAATATCCTTCAGAATTGCAAGTTAAGGTTTGAATTTTTGCTTTAGTTCTTTCAGCTTGAAAAATGCTGAGTCTGTTCTTCCATCTTGGTTTCCTAACTCCAGTTCTTTGGAAATTTCATAGTAATACTTGGCTATGTCTTCTTGAGCTGCCCTTTGAAAATTTCTGTTCAGCTCCTTGATTTCCTCATTTGCTTTAGCGTGTCTTCACTGGAGAGAAAATTTCAGAGTCCCTTCTGATACTGATTTTGGTATTTTATTTCTTTCTATATGATGTTCATGATATCATCCCACAAATCTTATATTCGTTCATTATTGTCTAATGCATCAAATCTGTTCTTGAGATAATCTTTATGTTCAGGTGGGATATTTTTAAGGTCATATTTTGGTTTCATGGACTTATTTTAATTTTGTCTTCAGCCTGAACTTGCCTATGAGCAACTGATAGTCTGTTCTACATTTTGTCACTGGCCTTGCTTCAGTTGGTAATATGGAGCTTTTCCACTGTCTTTTTCCACAGATGTAGTCAATTTGATTACTGTGTGTTCTATCTGGTGAGGTCCATGTGTACAGTAGCTTTTTATGTTGTTTAAAAGATAGTTGAAATGAATAAGACATTGTTCTTGCAAATTCATGTCATGCAATCTCAAGCATCATTTCTACCAAGGCCATATCTTCCAACTACTGATCCTTCCTATTTGCTTCTCACCTTTGCATTCCAGTTACCAGTAATTATTAATATGCTTTGATTGCAATCTTGATATGTTTTTGACTCAAGAAGTTAATGAAATTATTCAATTTTATTATCACTGGCTTTAGTGATGGGTACATAAATTTAAATATTAGTAGTATTAACTGGTCTTCCTTGTAGGTGTTTGTGCATTATCTATTACAGACAGAATTGTACTTCAAGACAGATCTTGAAATACGTTTGTGTGTGTGTGTGTGTGTGTGTGTGTGTGTATTTATTGTTGTTGTTTTGAAGATGACTGTGAAACCATTCCACTGCAATTTGTTGTTGCCGGTATGGTATATAATATATAATTGTCTGATTCAAAATTACAAAAGCAGCTAACTTATAGAAAGGATATTGATCTTTGTATTTTCCATTTCATTTTTGACCACTTCCAATTATTCTAGAGCCATACTGCACATTCGGTCTTCCTATTATTAATGGGTGTCTGCAGCTATTTATCCTCATTTGGAGTTTGTAATTTTTGTCATACTGTAGTGGCTGTCATGTTGTGATGCTGGAAGCTATACTACCAGTATTTTAAATACCAGCAGAGTCACCCATGGTGGACAGGTTTCAGATGAGCTTCCAGATGAAGACAGACTAGGAAAGAGAGGTAGACCACTTCTGAAAGTTTAGCTACTGAAAACCTTATGAAAAAACAGTGGAACATTGTTAGATACAGTGCTGTAAGATAAAAACATTTTGAACTGTGAATTTACCATATATATTCTTACTTTTCAAGACTGTTTTGGCTATTTTAGTTCCTTTATATATTCTTATGAATTTTAGGGTCAGCTTTTGTTTATATTCAAATAAAGGCAACTGGGATTTAAATTTTAATTGTATTGAATCGATGAACTATTTTGGTAATAGTTTTTAAATAATATTAAAAACAAAGAGCATGGTTGCTACATACTAAAAGTACTGGACTGCAAACCATAAGATTAGTGACTTCAGCCCACCAGCCACTTTGGGAAAGAAGAATGAGGCTCTTCTCCCATTAAGATTTAAAGCCTCAGAAACCCTATACAGAGATGCTATGAGTTGGCATTGACTCAAAGGCACTTAATGTATATGGAATGCCTTTCTATTAATTAGGTATTTCTTATAAATTTCCACTATTATTTTGTAATTATGAGTTTGCATTTATTGTACATCTGTAAATTTATTCATAAGTGTTTATTATTTTAGCTATTACAATAAATATACTTATTTTCATGTATCTTTCTGCAGATCATTCATTGCTAATGCATATAAATACAATGAGTCATTGTATATGGAAATTCTAACCTGCAACCTTAATTAGTACATTATTAGAGTAAATTTTATCAGAATTTTTTATTGACAAAAATCCATATCTTCTGTGAATAGAATTTTCATTCTTCCTCTGCAATTGGATTCTAAACTTCGTCTTGCATTATTCCCATAGCCAGAACATCCAGTACAATGTTAAACAGAAGTGTCTTCTTCCTTTTCTTTCAGAGAAATTTTCGTTCTTTCACAGTCAAATACGCTATTTGATGACTTTTTTATAGATACACTTTATTAGGTTGCAACAGTTACCTTCCATTTATCATTTGTTGAATATATTTATAATAAATTGATGTTGCATTTTATTAAATGATTTCTCTACATCTTTTCATGATTATGTTGATTTTTCATTTATTCATTTCATATAATATATTATGTTAATTAATTTTCAAATGTTTAACAGACCTTGCATTCTTGGAACCAATCCCTATTACTCACTCTTTATAGTTCTATTTGTGTTATGCTAGATTCAATTTTCGAATTTTTTGTATACTGTCTTTGTCTGGTTTTGATATTACTATAGTATGACAAACTGACATACAAGTGATTTTGCTCTTAGGGTCATACTAATTTCATAGATAAAGTATCAAAGAATTTTCT
>NW_006408661.1:1966325-1994735 GCF_000296735.1 Chrysochloris asiatica
TTTGTGAAAATGTGTTGCTAGTTCTCTTTTAAATGTTGAGTAGAGTTCATTAGCAAAGTCATTTGAATGTGAGATTTTCTTTGCTGGGAGATTTAAAAAAATTTTTTTTAACTTTTTATTTTGAATTGAGCAGATCATCAGTTTTACATCCAACAAATCATATCTTTGCTTCTTTATATGGTTTCAGTCTCCTCCATGCACCAACCATTAACAGCATTTACCTTTATTTACTTTAACCACTACATTATTCCCAGTGTCTCCTGCCACCCCCATCTTTCTTCTGCCATCCTTTCTCCAGTTGTAGATTGCCTGCCTCATCACCCATGTCAATATGTGTCTATACTCAAGTGTATGTATGTATCATTTCTTCCTCCCCACAAAACCCTCATAGACCATTGCTTTTATAAAGAAACACCTTCCCCTTCCCCCCCGTTTTTTTCCCTTGATGTGCAAAGGAAACAAAACAAAAACCATGCAGAGATACATAATCGTTTGAATAATCAAGAGGCACATTCTAGAACCCAGTCTCCTGGACACCAGCACACAGCCGTTTTCTTTCCACGAGTCTAGAATCATCAGCTGCTCAATCACTCCATGCCATCACCTCTGCCTCCATCTCTGGAGTTGCCCCTTCTCTGGTTAGGGTCCCACTTTCATCTCATGCTCTTCTTTCTTGATGGTCTTAGGGTCCTCTGTTCCTGGAATGTAAGATTAGCTACTCCCCCATTTTTGTTACACATTGTTAGGAGATTTCTTAATGACTAATTTAATCTATGGATTGTTATAAATCTACTTAACTGTTCTATTCTTCCTAATCAATTTTGGTAGTTTGTGCCATGCCAAGAATTTGGCATTTTAAATAATTATTTAATTTGTTGGCATGTAATAGCTGATAATATTCACTTAGGGCCATTTTTATTATCAATTCAATTGTGATTTCCACTCTTTGATTACTCATTTTAGTAATGTGAACTCTCTCTCATTTTACTAGAAGTTTAGTCTAATTAAAGTTTGAAGAATTTTGTTGGACTTTGAATAGGCAATTTAAAAATTTTCTCTATTATTTTTCTTTCATGTATTTAATTCTGTCTAAATAAATAAATTGTATTTTGTCCTTCCTTCTCTTGTGTTTATCCATTTTTTTTCCCACTTTATAAAGATGAGATTTTGTATTAATATGGGATATGTCTTCTTTTTTAATGTACATATTTATAGCTACACATTTCCCTCTATGACTGCTTTATCTGTAGTCTATAAACTTTTGGTGTTCTTTCTTTTTTCATTTTTATCTTCCAAAAGTGTTTTCTAGTTATAATTGTATTTCTTCTTCACCCCACTGGTTATCTAGGGATGTTGTTGTTAAGGGCCTTCAATTCAAGTCAGTGCCAACTCACAGCAACCCCATAAAGGGTTTCCAAGGAGTAGCTGGCAAGCTGTAACAGCCAACCTTGTGTTTCAAACTAACCTTGCAGTAAAGTACATTATCCTGCAGTCCCACACCAGGATTGTTTTTGTTGTTGTTATGTGCCGTGGAGTCGGTTCTGACTCATAGCGACCCTGTACAGGGTTTCTGAGGCTGTAAATCTTTACCGGAGAAGAAAGCCTCATCTTTCTTCCACGGAACAACTGGTAGTTTCGAACTGCTGACCCTGAAGTTTGCCTGATTCGTAACCACTACGCTAGCAGAGCCACACCAGGATAGATTATTTAACTTTCACATATTTGTGAGCCTACTAAATTGCCTCCTACTAAGGAGTACTGGTGTGGTACTGTGAGCTAATGCGCTGGATTGCAAAATTGGTTTGAACTCCAAGGTAGGCAGTTCAAGTTCACCAGTTTCTCCTTGGAAACCCTATACAGTGTCACTGTGGATCAGAAAAAAACTCGATAACACTTAACAACAACAACAAAAGGACCTCTGGTAGTGTAGTGGTTACAAGTTTGGCTGCTAACCTTAAGATCAGATGTTCAAAACTACCAGCCATTGCGTGTTGACTTCACGGCAAACCACCACCATCGCCGTTGGTTTTCTAATTTCATTCACTTGTGGTTGGAGAATATATATTTTTATCACTTAATTACCTCTGTATTATGTTTCTTTTAAGGCTTAATGTATTGTCAATCCTAGAGAATTTCCAAATACATTTGAGAACAACGAATATTTTGCTATTTTTTGGCGTTTTTAGGTATCTGTTAAATCTATTTGTTTTATATTGTTTTCAAGCTCTTGATTCATTCTTGTACTACTCAGTCATTCTATCCATTATGAAAAATGGAATATTGAAATTTCTGATTATTATTATTGAATAATTTATTTATTCCTTCAATTCTTTCAGTTTTAGCCTCACGTTCTTTGCGTCTCTGTTACTAAGTTTGTGTTTGTGAAGAATAGACCTTTTTATCATTATGTAATGTCTTTCTGAAACTCTTAGAACAATTTATTTCTTAAAACGTGTTTTGTCTGACACCATTGTAACCACTCCAGCACCTCTTTAGTTACTGTTTGCAGGCTATTAATTCTGCTGTCCTTTTACTTTGACTTGATTTTTGTCTTTGAATGTAAAGTGTTTCTTTTTTGGATACTGTATAGTTGGATCAGGTTTTATATCCAATATGGCAATATGTGGCTTGTAATTAAAATCCTTAGCCCATTTAATTTTAATATAACTGCTTACAAGGTAGAATTTGCATTTGCCATTTTACTACTCATTCTTTATAGGTCTTCTGTTGTTTTGCTTTTCTATCACATCATTAAGGATCCATTGTGGCTCACTAAATAAGTGAAAGGGTAGCTGTTAAATGAAAGTGTCATGATACAAACCCAACAGCTGCTCTGTGGGATAAAGATGTGGCAGTCAGCTTCCATAAAGATTGCTGCCTTGTAAATCCTATGAAACAGTTTTATCTGTCATATGGTGTAGCTATGAGAAGGCATTGACTCAATAGCAAAGGATTCACTTTTTGTTTGTTTTATTCCACCATCATTGTTTTACTTTGTGTATGTGTCAAGTAAGACGTTTTAAAAATATTCCATTCTATTCTCCACTTTATTCATCTATTGCATTTTAAAGTTATATTCTCAGTGGTTTCCGAGGGGATTACATCTTAAAATTATATTCTCAATGGTTTCCCTGGGGATTACAATTAACATCTAACTTGGATTTCTAACATCTTAATTTCAGTACTATGCAAAATATGGATTACCAACATCTTCATTTCAATACTATGCAAAGTTTTGCTCCAATACAGCTCAATTCCTTCTTGCTTCTTTACATTATTGTTGTTTATAGAGGCCATCTAATAAGTTCCAATTCATAATGACACTATGCACAACAGAGGTAAATATGGTCCAGCCCTGCTCCATCCTCACAGTTGTTATGTTTAGGTCCATTGTTGCTGCCACTGTTTCAATCCATTTTATTGGGATGTTTCTCTTTTTCACTCACCCTCATTTTTCCAAGCATGATGTCATTGTACAGGAATTGGTCCCTCAGAAAATATTTCTAAACTAAAGAGTTGAAGTCCAACTACCCTTGCTTGTAAGGAGCATTCTGGCTGCACTTCTTCCAACACAGATTTGCTTGTTCTTCTGGAAGTTCATAGTACTTTCAATATTCTTTGCTAGTACCATAATTCAAATGCATCAATTCTTCTATGGTCTTCCTTATAAATTGTTCAACTTTCACATGTATATGAAGCAATTGAAAATATTATACTTGATCATGTGTACTCTAGTTCTCAAACTGACATTTTTGCATTTTATCAGTTTAGAGAGGTCTTTTGCAGAAGATTTGCCTAATACAATATGTTGTTTGATTTCCTGACTGCTGTTTCTCTGAGCATTGGTTGTGGATCCAAGGAAGGAAATTGAAGTCTTTGACAACTTCACTGTATTCTACATTTAAAAATGATGCTATTTATTGGTCCATTTGTGAGAATTTTATTTTTCTAAACATTGAGGTCCAATCCATATTGAATGCAGTATGTAACCTCAGTTAGGTGCAATATTAACTTATTGCTCCTAAATTTTTTATTTGACAAATGCCCTAGGGATAAGGCTGCTTGTGCAGAGAGAGCTCTGAGTCAGGTCAAACAGAGACAAGCTCTGAGAATAGAGCCTTTTAAGGACTGCCACATAGGTCAAATTGTAATAACTCTCTGGGAATGAAATTTATAGATAGTTCTGGTTATGTTCTGCCACTCCAGGTACTGCTAGACTGCTTAGTTTTACAGCTTTTGTGGTCACAAATTTGTTGTTTATTAAAGACACTGTAGGTTTTGGAAGAGGCATTGGATATAAAGCAAATTAAAACAACACACTTTGCTATTCTTACCAAGATTCATGTTTTTCTTGAAAAAATGTTCCTTGGATTTTTGCAAGTTCTGAGAGAATTAAAATTGACAATGTACACAAGTATTTCATTTTGTAGAGAAATGTGCCTTTGGGTTCCGAACTCTGCCATCATGGAAGTGCTGTTCCATATATACTAGGCTTTTATTATTATTATTATTTTTTTTTTTTTTTTTTATACTCATTTTTATTTTTTTTTTCAATAAATATTTGTAGAATCTACTAAACCCTTGCATTGTATTCTGGATATAAAGGCAATAAAGGTAAAAACAAATATATATATATGACTCAGGTTGGTTACAACTCCATTATGAATCTCCTTGATAAAATGGGGAGCTATTCTTTGCTGCAAAATAAATAAATAAATGAATAAAATACCTTAGGAATTGCAAAAGTTTATCATCTTATCTAACTGTACGTTTTATAAATAAGAATAAGATGGATTCTAAAATGTTATCCAAATCACAAGACAAAAATTACCAAAGCTGCTAATACAAAACTAGATTCCTAACTCCCAGCTAAGTGATTATTCATTTTCATCCCTCATTCATATAAAAGTTACTTTTTTAATTAAAATCTGGGAATAGCCTGAATTAACTGTCCTAGTACACTTAGAAATTGTATATATCTGGAAAATGGAATTTTTGTTTATGCTTTTAGAATCTATGAAATAATTAGGACTCATAAACATAAAAAAATAGAAACATGGCACAAAATATATAAAAATACTCATTACAAAGGCACTAAAATATTTAGATGTGTGTTTTCCAAATGATTGGTATAATAATCATAATGAGACACTCAGGAAAAGGCTGATGAGCTGAATTTGTGCAGGAAATTTTCAGTCTAATTCAACAGTCATGTTGCTAACGGACCTTGAATATCTTTTACAAATTCATTACCTAGACACATACTCCCACACTACTTTATCCATAGTTGTTTTTTTTTTTTTTTAAACAGTTTTGTTGTTGTTATTGTTAAGTGTTGTCAAATCACTTCCTACTCATATACTCTGTATAGGTTTTCCAAGACTGTAAACCTTTTTTGGAGAAAAAATTCTCATCTTTCTCATACAGAGTTGCTGGTAGATTAGAACCATCAATCTTGTGTTGTTGTTAAGTGCTATTGAGTTATTGACTCAAAGTGACTCTAAATAGTGTTTCTCAGAAGTGACTGGTGGGTTTGAACTACTGACTTAATGATTAGTATCCCATGCTTATCCCACATCAAGACTTAGTACTTAGAATAATAACGCATCTTCTTATCTATTTGACTTTCTTAGTAGTCTATGCTCACTACTGAAAGCAGAGTTTGCCAAGACCTAGGGTTCCTCGACGGTTCCTTGTGTAGTGCTGTAGGATAAACACTGGTCTGCTAACCACAAACTCAGTTGTTCAAACCCACCATCTGCTCCTTGGAAATCCTACACAATAACAACAATAGGGTGGCACAAACTTTGCTTGACTAATGTGGCCCTGTAGAATAAAGTGACAGCAAGATGAGTGGTTCAAAGTTATCAGCCACTTCGTTGAAATCATATACATGGTCAGTATGTGTCAGAACCAACTTGAAGGCACTTAACAACAACAAAAACAGCAACAACTTAACGGTTGGGTATTGGAACCCAGCCAGTGGCAATGAGGGACTTAGGAATGAGCTTTGAGGAATTATTACTCTGCCATTCTATAAGTGCTGCTCCATATATACTAGGTTTTAAGCCTGTGTTCAGTATACTTCTTTCCTTAAACATTTTGTAGTATCTTCTGTGAAGATTGCAGCCAAGAAAGCCCTGTGGAGAAGTTCTACTCTGTAACATATGGGGTCATCATGAGTTGGAACTGATTCCATGGAAACAAATGTTTGGCTTTTATCCCCAAAGCCTAGAAAAGACAATAGGAATTATTGAACAATTGTTCTGGAGGGTTGGAAGAAATAATCTTAACTTTATCTTCCATTTGCTTGAACAAATAATTACTCAAAATGAATATGGTACAGAGAAATTCATCCTGGAGATGTATGTGGTAGACTAAAAAGAATAGATTACATCTGTTATATTCAAAAGTAGAGATTGAATTTAGTTACTTACAGTAAGGGGATAACTCAAACTTTTTGTGAAAACTTATTTTCTTAGAATAATATAGGTAACAAAAACTATGCCTGGTGTAGAATCTTGTAATGAATAAACTCTCTACTCATACCAGAAACTTGATCTTTATATGTGCAGAAGAAGCGTGTTGGGAAAATCAAAAAGTAGTAAGAACAACCATCTTCTCTGCTGCCATTAAAGATGCCTTGATGGACTGTCAGATCAAAAATGCGTAGCAAAATAGATTACTTTAAGCATTATTTTATTCATCCTAGGTGATTCAATGATGAAGAAAACATCAAGAGAAGATGGAAGGAATATACAGAGTCATTGTACCAAAAAGAAATGGTTAATGTTCAACCATTTCAAGACGTAGCATATGATCAAGAACCAATTATACAGAAGGAGGAAGTAAAACGTGCATTGAAGGAATTGGCAAAGAACAAGGTACCAGGAATTGATGGAACACAACTTGAAATCTTTCAAGAAAGTGAGGCCGCACAGGAGGCATTCACTCATCTCTGCAAAGAAATTTTGAAGACAACTATCTGGCTGACTGATTGGAAGAGATCCATATTTGTGCCCATTCCAGAGAGGTGACCCAACAGAATGCAGAAATCATCTGACAATCTCTTTGATATCCCATGTGAGTAAAGTTTTGCTAAAGGTAATAATACAGAAACAGATATAATCATACATTGACAGAGAACTTCCAGAGGTTCAAGCCGGATTAAGAAGAGGCTGTGGAACGAGGGTTATCACTGCTGATGATGCCTGACGGATCTTGGCTGAAAGCAGAGAATATCAGAAACATGTTTACCTATGCTTTATTGACTACACAAAAGACTTTCAAGTGTGTGGATCAAGACAAGTTATGAATAACATTGTGAAGTATGAATATTCCAGAACACTTAATTGTGCTCATGAGGAATCTGTACCTGGACCAAGAGGCAGTTGTTCAAACAGAACATGGGAATACTGAATATTTTAAAATTAAGAAATATGTTCAACAAGGTTGTTTCTTTCACCATACTTATTCAACCTGTATGCTGAGCAAATAATCTAAGAAACTGGATTATTTGAAGAAAAACATGGCATCAGGATTGGAGGAAGACTCATTAACAACTGTGATATGCAGATGATACAACCTTGCTTGCTGAAAGTGAAGAGGAGTTAAAACACTTACTGACGAAGATCAAAGAGCACAGCCTTGGTATGGATTGCATCTCAATATAAAGAAAACAAAAATCCTTACCCCTGGACCAATTAACAATATTCTTATCAACAGAGAAAAGCTTGAAGTTATCAAGGACTTCATTCTTCTTGGATCAACTATCAGCACTCACGGAATCAGCAGTCAAATCAAGTGACGTATTGCATTAGTCAAATCTGCTGCACAAGACCTTTTTAAAGTGTTGAAAAGCAAAGATGTCAGCTTGAGGACCAAGGTGTGCCTGACCCCAGCCATGGTGTTTTCAATAACCTCATATGCTTGCAAAAGCTGGACAGTGAATAAAGAAGACTATAGAAGAATTGATGCCTTTGAGTTATGGTGTTGGAGGAGAATATTGAAAGTGCCATGTGCTGCCAAAAGAACCAATAGATCTGTTTTGGAAGAAGTACAGCCAGAGTGCTCCTTAGAGGCCAAGATGGCCAAACTTTGTCTCTCATACTTTGGACATATTGTCAGGAGAAACCAATCGCTGGGGAAAGATATCATGTTTGGTAGGATGGAGTTTCACAGAAAAATGGAAGACCCCCAATGAGATGGATTGGCCAAGTGGCAGCATTGATGGAATGAAGCATGACAACTGTAGTGAAGTAGGCCCAGGATTGAGCATTGTTTTGTTCTGCTGTGCATAAGGTTACTATGGATCGGTACTGACTCGATGGCACCTAACAAAACAACAACAACATGACCACTTCTACCTACTATTTTAAAATTTGGTGTTATCAGCATTGAGTGCATAGTCTTGGAAGAAATAAGGTCAAGCTATTCTTTGATGTAAATTAGCCATTGCAAAAACATATCTGTTTACATTCATAATTTACCATAACAAAAGTGATGCTTTGTCAGTAACAAAAACAGGCATAAAACATGTTGAATTTAACAGATGTTGTAGGTATAGTGAAGTGAAAAGGATAAAAAGAATTTGTTCCTTGGTAAGAATAGAATTATTTGCCCAACTAAAAAATTAATTTAATTTTCAAACTTCAGAATGAATTTCAAATATGATATTTTTACTTCTATCAACAGAATGGTCCTTTAAGAAATTAGTTTCTAGTGAAAAATCAATGAGGAAAATACAGTCATATTATGTTATCTATATGTTTCATCTATTATTTTTTTAAATTCCAGATCATTTATTGTTGTTTTGAATCTTCTTTATTATTGGTTTGAGTCTTCTTCATTAAAAAGAGGTAATTACAAAGCATTTGATATTGCTTTGGGAGCACTTGCCTTCTCATTCTTGTTAGTAAGCAATTTTATTATTATTTTTTAATATTACTACCATTCTATCCTTACTTAATTTTATTTTAACTTGAATGTTATTGTGTAACTATGAATATCCATAGGGAAAATAATTCCCAAAGTGTTCTCTATTGCTATCTTTGTGTACATTGCGATGGGAGGAAACATGAAAGTTTGTTGTATTGCACTCAGTCAAAATAGCTTGAGTCTTTCCATATTAGAGTCCTCACATTATTTCAGAAAGTGCATTTTTTCATTATTCCTTGTAACAGTAATGATGGCTGCATATATATTAATGGCCAATCCTTTGAACTTGACATCAACATTAGACAGTTTAAAATCAAACCATTGTCCTTCATTTGCAATGGATTTTGTATAACATAGAGGTTTCATGAGAAAATGTCTATGTTTAATTTCCTTTAAACCTTGTTTCATTTCATAACTGTAATGCATTCTGATTTGATTCTCTTTTAAATTAATTCTTTTAAATTTTTGTCTTTAAATTTAAATCTTTGAACATAAATGGATGTCAAGTATTATCTGAGAAACCATTTTCTAAAAATATCAACAGTAGAATATAATTTGGTTTTAAGCACTAAACTATAAATTATTGTCATTGTTAAGCGTCACTGAGTCAATTACAACTAATAGCCACCCTGTATAGTGTTTCAAGGAGCAGCTGATGGGTTTCAACTGAGGTTTGAAGTCCAGTGCTGACCCTACAGAACAACACCAGCATTACAAATGTCAAAATTAAAAATTTGTTAATAAATTTTATCAAAATTTCATTTGTTGCTCTCTTGTTTTCATTCTTTCATAAATAGAAAATCTAGATGTTTACTTTCTAATTCTCCACGTAATATTACTATTGGATGAGATCATCCAGAGGGTAATAGATAACTCAAGGGAATTTTTGAGGAGCAATTGTGAAAGGAAAGAGAGAAGGAGGAAGGGAGGGAGAGAGAGGCTAGAAGAGGAAGGAAAAAAGGACAAAAAGGAAGCAAGAAAGGATGGAAAGAAGGAAGATTTTGATAAGCTAAACAATGATGTACTGACTTAATTACAGAGGAACAGAATTTGGTTCTTTTGTCAGTCCCAAAATATGACTTGTTTAAGATGAATAAAAAAGAAAATTACTTGTCCAGAATTGAAAATATTGAAACATTAAAACATGGTTCATACTTTTCAGCTCTACTGCATTATGTTGTTTTCATAGACTTAATTTTTATTTTAATAGCATGAACATAATTCCCTCTTGTCATCCAGCACCTCTGAGACACTTCTGAAGATTCTGGTGCACCTGGAAAAAAACGTACATTCCAGTTTTTGATCTACTTAATTCTTCCAGTTTTCACTTGTCTGTGAGTTTGATGTAAAAATGGACTCAAGATTTGGACATAAAAAAAGTAGCAATAAGCTCTGCTACTTCTTACATTGCATGTGTGTGTGTGTGAATGTATTTATATGTACATTTGATATATAGATAAGAAACAGAAAGAGAGAGAGAAAAGAAAAGAGAATGGAGAAGGCAGTGGAATTTCTAAATTTTGGGAGATTGTGTTTGCTAATGAGTTTGTTGAGCTCTGGTGTGGCACTGTAGAATAAGCACTGGACTGCTAATCACAAAGTTGGTGGTTCAAATACTCCAGTTGCTTCTTGGAAACTCTATAGAGGGTAGTTATGAGTCAAAACCAACTTGATGGCACATAACAACAGCAAAAGTCTTTGTGGATTTCCTTACTAATATAGAGTACAAATAGAGGGAAATGTAAAAATTTAGAAAAAAACTGAGTAAGTTTATTGAGGGTCATCTATGAAAATTTGAAATGTGAGAAGGTTGTTTCAGAATGCAAAGATTTTTAATGTTTGATCTAAAAAACAAGAATGTGTCTTATATTCCCCTTAACTCTACTGAGAACTAAGTAATGAAATTTATGTAACCTCACCAGAAAAAAATTATCTTTTCATTTCTTTTATATCTTAAAATCTTCAGCAAACTCTGTCCCCCACCCCCACCCCCCACCGCCCATGTCACCTTTACACTGATTTCTCTTATTTAAACAAGAACATAACTGATTAAGAAGCAGATGTCTTATCCCTGGGTGGTTGGTTTGTTTTTACATAACTATTATATTACAGAAAAGAGAGTAAATGTGTTAATGAGAAAACTGTACTTGAGTTAACTAAGTCTTTGATCTGGTCTTTTCCATTTCTTACAAAGGAAAGTGTTATATTCCATGTACAATACAATGCTGCCATTACCAAAAGCAGCTGAATTACAATCTCAGTGATTAACCTTGGGAAGGTCCTTTTACCTTTCCATCTCTCAGATTCCAAATCTGTGACACAGGATTGATGATACTGACCACTCAGGTTTTCTGTGTTGACTTGGAAACATTTAGCAGTAATACTGTTATAAAGTTATGTAGTGCTTTGATGAAGTTATTTCAACTTGAAACCAAACAATAGAATATGTCTTCCAGTCAAAAGAATCTTAAAAGTTCCTGTCCTGTGACCCTCAGAACACACATGGAAAACAGTCACTTTTGGGAGTCCAATTATGGACTCCATTACTCCATTTAGAAAGCAATAAACTTGGCATTGCTAAAATTGTTCTTATCTCTTAGTTGTGGTTTTTTTGAGGTTTTTTCTGTCTCTTTTATCTCATGAGCATATGAATGAGATCTATTGGTTAGGTAGTAATCTTTAAGGAAAGAATAGTGTATTAATAATGGATGTCTTCTAGAGGGAGGTTGAAAAGAAACTCTCAAGGTTTAAATAATATAAATTATGTACATGAGCAAAACCAAATAATTATTTGATTTGTAATACTGTAATTTATCTCATGAAGCAAAAAACAAGATGGCCCACAGCAAAACAATGGAAAAAAAAAAAAGAAAAAGAAAAGAAACACAAAACAAGACACCTTGAGGCATACATTAGTATCTCCAGGCATTTTACCAAGGAAGTAGTCTACAGTATAACTAGCTGTGCTTAATAAATTAAAGCTTCTCACAATAACCATTTAGACAAACCAGTAGAGAGGTTTGGAACCTATGATAGAGCTTTTCTATCTTACTTATATTTCAAATAAGTATTATCTATGTTTGTGGCTTTAGTCTCAATAAAACCTTTAGTCAGCTTCAATAAAAATAAGTTTAAGAATCCTTTCAAATATTACTGTTTTAAATAAACACAGATACAAATATTAATGGAAGAACCCAGTTTGACTACCCCAATTGACAACCTGAAAGAATCAACATTTTGGTGCCTAAAGTGAGTAAAATCAGGATAGTGCTATTTCTTACAAAATACTGCCTTAACGGGACTAATTGTATCTGGGAATCTTATGTGTTACAGTGTATAGTCCATAATGACTGGCACATAGTTGGCACTAGTACAATTGTAAATCCTAAATCAAGTCTGGTTTTAAAAAGGGTAAACCAAAAAACCAAAGCCACTGCCATCAAGTTGATTCTGACTCATAGTGACCTTGTAGGACAAAGTAGAACTTCTCTATAAGGTTTCCAAGGCTGTAAATTTTTATGAAAACACATTTGAAAGAGGAATGACAGAAAACTGAAGCACACGCTCTCACATGTCAAAAAGGAAGTTCAATTACAAGACATCTAAGCAATACATTTAAATTCCTAATGGTGTTATATGAAGACTCTGCTTCCTTTGGGTTAAAAAAGAAAATAGAAGTCTATTGGCAGTGTGTGTGAGAGAAAAGAGTCAAATAGCTAGCACCTTGTTGGCTTGAGGCACAGAGAACCTAAGCTAAGCATAACCTTTGTACATAACTTATATTATTTAAATCTACTTCTTAGGACTCAAGTGAGGTATCTCTTCATCATAAAATATCTGTGCTAAAATATAATTGTCATTTTTAGGTGTCATCCAGGCAGTTCTGATTCACAGCAGCCCCAAGCACAGCAGAACCATATACTGTCTAGTCCTGTGCCATTCTCATAACTGTCACTATGCTTGATCCCATTGCTACTGTCACTGCCATCTTGCTAGGGGTTGTCTACTTTTTCAGTGACCCTCCCTTTTACTAAACATGATGCTCTTTATCATGCGTATCACTCCTGATAACAAGTCAAAAGTATAAGAAACAAAGTCTTGCCATCCTAGTTTCTAAGAAGCATCATAAGCGCACTCCTTCCATGACAGATTTCTTTCTACTTCTGGTAGTCCTTGTGGACTTTACTATTCTTCTCTAACACAATAATTCAAATGCACTAATTTTTCTATGGTCTTCCTTACAAATTGTCTAATTTTCACATCCACATGAGATGATGGAAAGTATCATGGCTTGGTCAGGTACGTCATAGTCTTCAAACTGAAATCTTTGCCCTTTCACACTTTTAAGAGGTCTTTTTCAGCAGACTTGTTTAAAGCAATACATCATTCGATTTCTTGACTGCTGCTTTCATGAGAGTTGATAGTGAATTTAAGAAAATGAAGTCCTGGACATCTTCAATCTTTTCTTCATTTATCATGATGTCATTTATTGGTCCAATTGTGAGGATTTCTGTTTTCTTTACATTCAAGTGAAATCCATACTGAAAGCTGTAGTCTTTTACCTTCATCAATAAATATTTCAAGTCCTCATCACTTTCAGCAAGGAAGGTTGTGTACCCTGCATATCACAGGCTGTTAAAGACTCTTCCTTCAATCCTGATGACACATTCTTCTTTCTTCTTCATATAATATAGCTTCTCTGTTTATTTTATCATCATACAGATTGAATAAGAGTGGTAGAAGATACAGCTGTACTAATTGAACCCTTTATAACTCTTTCTTCTGTTCCAAAAACTGCTTCTTGATCTATGTACAGATTCTTCATGAGTACAATTAAATGTTCTGCAGTACACCTTCTTCTGCATGTTATCCATGGTTTGTTATGATACACACAATCAAGAGCTTTTGTGTAGTCAAAAAAGTACAAATAAATATCTTTCTAGTATTCCTTGTTTTCATCCAAGGTCCATCTTATGTCATCAGTGATATCAGTAGTCTCACATCCTCTTTTGAATCTGCTCTGAATTTCTGGTGGTTCCCTATTGATGTATTTATGCAACCATTTTTGAATAAAATGATTTTTTTTTACTTACATGTGATACTAATGGTGATGTTTGGTGATTTCCATATTTCCCCTGGTCACCTCTCTTTGGAATGGGCACGAATATGGATCTCTTCCAATCAGTTGGCCACGTAGCTGTCTTCCAAATTTATTGGCACAGATGAGTGAGTGCATCCAATGCTGTGTTGTTTGCTAAAGCATTTCAGTTTGCATCCTGTCAATTCTTGGAATTTTTTTTTTTCCCTCTAATGCCTTCAATACAGTTTGGACTGTTCTTTATTACTGGTTATAAGCTATTTCCAGAATTGATTGGACACTAACCATTTATTTTCTGTCTCTGTATTCCTTCCATCTTCTTTTGATACTTTCTGTATTATTTAATATTTTGTCCATAGACTCCTTCAATATTTCAAGTTGTGGCTCAATTTTTTCTTTAGTTCTTTTAACTTGAAAAATTCTGAGCATGTACTTCCATTTTGGTCTTCTAACTCTAGACCATTGAGCATTTCACTATAGTACATCTTTCCAAATGTACTTTATAATTTTCTGCTAAGTTCTTTTACTTCTTCATTTCTGGTATTTGCTTTAGCTATTCTATTCTCAATAGCAACTTTCATCCAGAATAGGAGAGGTAGTTTGTGGAACAAACTACCAATGATATATATTCATGGTCAGACAGAAGCTGAAGGATATTAAAAGAAGTCCACAAGAGACAAAATTTCACCTCTAATATATCCCATATAAATTTAGAAATCATCTCAAGAACAGATTTAATGCATCAGACACTAATGACCGATGACCAAAAGTCTTATGTGATGAAATCAATCACATCTTACAGGAAGAAAGTCAAAGGTCATTAAGAAAACTAGAAAGAAGGAATAGGCCAGAATGGATGTCAGAAAACACTCTGAAACATGCTTTTCAGTGTAGAGATGCTAAAGCAAATGAAAAAATGAGAAAGTAAAAGAGCTGACCAGAAATTTTCAACAGCAGTTTAAGACAAACAGTTAAGCAGTATAATGAGATGTACAAACATCTAGAGTTAGAAAACCAAAAGGTGAGAACACATTCAGTCTTTTTCAACACTTGAGTTGTAATATTGAAATATTCTATGGGTAAAATAGTGAATGGTACAGAAAGCATCAAAATAAGATGAGAGGACTATATAGAAACAGCGTACCCAAAAGAAATTGGTGACCTTTAAGCATTACAGGAGACAGCATATGATGAATAGCCAATGGTATCCGAAGAAGTCCCAGGTGCACAGAAGGCATTGGCAAAAAACATGAGTCCAGAAACAGACAGAATACACATTGAAATGTTTTAACAAACTGATGCTGCATTATAGGCACTCACTCATCTATGCCAGAGAATTTGGAAGATAGCTACCCGGCAACTGATTGGAGGAGATCCATATTTGTGCTGTTTAAATGAGAAGTAATCTAACAGAAAGCTAAAATCATCAGACACTATCAATACTATAAACTGCAAGCAAAATTGTCCTTAAGATAATTTAAAAATGGCTGCAACAGTACATTCACAGGAACTATCAGAGGTTGAATCTGGATTCCGATGATGACTTGGAATGAGTGATATCATTGGTAACGTTAGATGGATCTTGATTGAAAGCAGAGAATACCAGTAAGATGTTTACCTGTGCTTTATTGACTGTGGAGATACTTCAGCTGTGTGGATCATGGAAACTTATAGAAAATATTGCAAAGAATATGTATCAATTATGAGCATGAGGAACCTGTACATTAACAAAGAGGCAGTGGTTCCAACAAGACAAGGGGACACTGAATGCCTTAAAATTAGGAAATGTGTGTACCAGGATTGTATTTTTTCATCATACTTATTCAATTTGTATGCTAAGCTAATAATCTGATAATCTGTGTTATATGAAAAAGAATGTGGCATCAGGATTTGAGGAAGTCTCATTAACAACCTAGAAAGTGCAGATGATATGATGCTGCTTACTAAAAGAGAAGAGGACTTAAAATACTTACTGATGAATATCAAAGACCAAAGCCTTCAGTATGGGCTTCACCTCAATGTAAAAATACTCACCACTAGATCAATAAATAACATCATGATAAATGGAGAATAAATTGAAGTTGTAAAATACTTCATTTTGCTTGGATTCACTATCAATACTCATGAAAACAATAGTCAAATGAAATCAAATGACATATTTCTTTAGACAAATATGTTATACAAAAACTCTTTATAGGTTTCAAAAACAAAGAAGTCAGTTTTAGGACTAAGGTGTGCCTGACCCAAGCCATGATATTTTCAATAGCTCCATATGCATGTAAAAGTTGGACAGTGAATAAGGAACACCATAGAAGAATTGATGTATTTGAATTGTGGTGTTCGAGAAGAAAATTAAAATACCATGAACTGCTAGAAGAACAAACAATGTTGTACGGAAAGAAATACAGTCCAAAAGTTCTTTAGAAGCCAGGAAAGTCATATATCATCTCTCACACTTCAAATGTATTATTAGGAAGAACCAATCACTGTAGTAGGACATAATGCTAGGTAAAGCAGAGGGTCAGTGAAAAGTAGAAGTACTCCCAACAAGATGGATTGGCATAGTGTCAGCAGTAAAGGGCTTAAGTATAATATCAATGTGAGGATAGCACAGGATCTGACATTGTTTCATTCTGATATGTTAGGTATCAACTTGATGGTTACTAACAACAACAACAATCCTTTCAGAAACATCCTCCTCTCTTTCATCCTTGTTTGTCCTAGTCAGCAAGCTCTGCTGAAACCTGTCCACCACAGGTGACCCTGTTGTTATTTGAAACACCAGTGAAATCATTTACAGTATCCCAGTAACATGCAGGCCATTATAGTATGACATACTGACATCCAAACAGTAGAATATATATTAGGTATCTAGGAATATTCCTGGATTGAGAAAAGAGATTTTCTTTCCTACCACTGTAAGCAAGAAATCACAGGTTTTTGTTCACTTGTCCACCTTGCATGTCTGACTCATCAAACATCTTAACATGTAGCACTACTTGTCACTTATTGCTACTTCCCAACAGAAGGCTATAAGGAGATACTGGGCTCAGAGACTGGAATCTCATGTAGAATGAATAGGTGTTGTGCTCTTGTTTTCAGTAAGAATATTAAGAGTATTTGCGACTTGACTCTGGACCAGAGCAAGACCTTAGCTTTTCCACAGTTAGAATAACTATATAATGCCCCTACCTGACAGTTCAAAACCATCATTTGACATTGTATCACATGTGGCAAAAGAAAAATATCTTCTGGTATGAATGTTTATCTGGTAGAAACTATTTGTTTAATGGAAGTCAAAAGCATAAAGATTGATCTTTCAGACTGCATATGCTTCCTCATTACAGTTAGGGTCATGTGCATATTTATTGTAAAGAACTGAATAAATTAATTAAAAACAAAAAACTAATTTCTAAGGTTTCAGTAACCTTTTAAGCACAATAATGCTTTTTGGAAAAGATATATGATGAATTGAAAATGTATCATGTAAATAATGTCATTGTCCTATAAGACACATTGTAATATCCAAGAAAAAAGTTGATCGTTTCATAATAAATTTAAACTTTAAAATGAGTTAATACTTTAGCAGTACATTTTTAGGAAATTTTCAAGAGTTATATTTAAGAAAAATGATATATTTATAAAATTATAATTTGAAGACATCAAATAATTTAGAACACATGAATTTTAATGATTTCTGGTTATAGTAGAAAGAGTATCCATTGATTATATTTCCCTTAATCACTAAATAGTTTTAAACATAAGGAGAAAATGTTTCAAACTATAATTCGGTTTTCCTGAACACAAAGCTTTTAAGGAATGTGTTTGGAAATGAAAGAATCCTGGAATTTTCTCCACACTTAATAAAAAATATTTGAGTCAATGGTTACAAAAAGTGTTCCCTTAAAGGGGTGGTATGTAGATACATTTTAGAGTCTTAAAAATAATGATGTTAGATTGCACAATGAAACCACAGCCATATAATCTATCATCACAGCATTCTCTCTTTAAGACAAGAGAAGGCATTTGAGTGCAGAAAACAAAAATAGACAAGGTGGCATGCTGCCATCGATCTGCAGAGATTTATGCTTGCACAAAGACTGGAGATTGGGAGAGTTAGCCTGATGTGTAGATATGTACTACTGATGGAGAATAAATCTTATGTGAAATGGTTACATGATCAAAGGAATGGATAGTTGAGATATTATTGGCAGAGATATCACTAAATGTACTAAAATCTTACTGTTTCTATTTGAATTTGTGCTTCATCACATTAAAGATTTGCTCTATATGGTTGGCAAAGTTTGGTGGAATGACAGCCTTTACATATTTATGTGCAACATTTTGATGTCTGTACAATTATTTGTGGCTTATGAGATTGCATTTTTAATGTAATTCTGAAAGTTGTCCTTTTGTTGTTCACTTTTTTGTTTGGAAATAATTTATATAAGCCTTGTTTCCTTAGCTAATTGTAATGTTGGTCCAATGTAGTAATAAAATGGTTATATATTGAGTATCTGGGATGGGCCACTCTGCCCTGCTATATTATAACTGTTTATAACTTTGTAATGCCTTCATAAATATGATTCATTATACTAATAAACATGCAAGACAACTGCAACATTTTGTGGTTTCTTTGCCCAAGTGTTATTGAGTTGCTTTGGCATTGATAGTTAGAGATGACTTTTGCCTTACCTTGAAAATAATCATGAGAAGTCTATGATTTGATTTCAGAGGCTTATTTTAAATTGGTATCCAATATTACAGAGTCTCATCAAAAAAATAGATTATAGTAGGATGAAGCAGAGTTGCTTTCAATTAAAGAAAAATACCCTTATGGGACAATACAAATATTATGAAAGGATGATTAAAATGGAACTTTTAAGTAAAAATATTTAAATAAATAAATTAGACTGTTTGCAAGAAGCTTATAGTGAATTAATTGCTTTTTAATAAGGGATTTTTTTGGGTGTGTGTGATGGAGGCAAGAAGAAGGATAGTACATTTGTACTCTATTTCTAGTATGTTGTTGTTGTTAAGTGCCGTCAAGTTGGTTCCGACCCATAGTGACCCTCCGGAGGGTTTCCAAGGAGCAAATGGTGAGCTTCAAACCCAGAATTAAAAGAAATGAGATCAAATTGTGTGATCTTTTCTATGTGTACGGGAGTATAGTGGCATTATTTCTGCTTTCAGCATTTGTGAAAGTTCATACTATTAGAAACATTATATAAAGAGACATTCTGCAAATACTCTGCAGGAATGCTGAAAAATAAACTACAGCCTCATTAATGAGAAATTACCTAAATGTTTTTCTTAATTTTTATGTAGGTAATAACTTAATTGTCTGTGTCTGACATCAGCAGTTCATTTTGTCATTTCTAGCTTTATTTAGTTCTAGTGTGGCACTATAGGATAAGGACAGTATTGCTGAACACAAGGTTGGCAGTTCAAACCAATCAGCCACTCCTTGGAAACCCTTTACATTGCCAATCTGTGTTGGAGACAGCTCTACAGCACCTAACAACAACAACAAATTTTATTCCTGGGTCCTGGTGTGATGCTGTAGGATAAAAATCAGACTGTCAACTGTAAGGTCAGTGTTTCAATCCCACTGGTACTCCTCAGAAACCCTAAATAGGACTACTATGAGTTGGAACTGACTTGGCAGCACTTCATGACAAGAACAATATAGTTAGGAAGGATTCAATTTGGCAAGTATACATGTGAGTACAGTACAAACTCTGAATTAACAGGAGAATGAAAACAAACAAATTAGAATATCAAGCCTTAAGTCTAGGAGACTTGCCCCCAAATGAATTAAGAAACCCAATGTAACCTCATTTCACAGCACCAATATGAATTTGACCAATTGGTTTTATAAGAGAATAGCTAGTTGTCATGTGTTAGACCAAGGTTAAGACTGATCATAGCAAACTACAGCATTTATAGTCTGAGATCTGGTTGATACTAATTTGATACATCATTGCCTGTAAAGTCGAGTGGGATTGAGTAAAAATAAAAGCTGTTGCTGTTGTTGCTATGCAACAGTCAGTTGGTTGACTTTTTAAAATCTGTGCAATAACAATAATATTTGTTTTGCATAGATACACTGAGATGTAAGTGAATTTTATGAGATAAGGTACAACGCCACCACTCATCTGTCAATTTGTTCCACTGCAGTGGCTTGCATGTTTCTGTGATGTGGAAAGTTATGCCATGGGTATTTTTGAATGATGGCAGGATCATCCATGGTAGATAGGTTTCAGTTGAGCTTCCAAAGTAAAAGCATTTGGAAGAAGGAGAGGTGGACTTCCACTAAATATTTAGCCACTGAAAACCTTATTAATAGTAGTGGAACACAGTCCACCCAGAATATTGAATATTGAAACATTCTGCTATTCTAATTAATAGCACCAGAATATTGTCATATAGAGGGCCAGAAAATTAGTCCTTCAAGCTGGCAGTCACTCAAAATACAACTGTAAAAGAGCTGCCTCTTCAAAGTAGAATTGACCATGATGACGTTGATGATAAAAGTAAAGTTTTCAGGAATTTCATTTGATGATGAGACACAACTGAAATTGAGAAGAATCACCTGCAAACATCCATTAATAAATGGAACAAGGAAGGTATGAATTATGAATCTAAGAAAATTGGATGTTGTCAAAAATGAAATACAATGCATAAAGATTGATATCCTAGACATTAATGAGCTGAAATAGACTGGTATTGACTGTTTTGAATCTGATAATCACATTGTTTACTGTGGCTGGAATGACAAATTGAAGAGGAATGGTGGTGTCACATTCGTCACCAAAAACAACATTTCAAGAGCTATCTTGAAGTATAATGATGTCTGTGATAGGATAAAATTCATATTCCTCATTCAGTGACACTTTAGGTTAAGCATTGGGCTGTGAAGCACAAGGTCAGTAGTTCAAACCTACCAGCTGCTTCTTGGAAACCTTATAAAAGGTCTCTATGAGTCAGAAGAAAGTGGATAGTACTTAACAACAGCAACAATACAAGGAAGACCAGTTAATGCCACTATTATTCAAATCTATGCAACAACTACTAAATGCAATGATGATTAATTGAAAGAATTCTACAAATTTCTTGCTGCACCAGACCTTTTTAAAGTGTTGAAGAGCAAAGATGTCAGTCAGCTTGAGGACTAAGGTGCACCTGACCCAAGCCATGGTATTTTCAACAACCTCTTATGCATGTGAAAAATGGACACTGAATAAGGAAAATCGTAGAAGAATTGATGATTTTGAGTTATGGTGTTGGAGCAGAATATTGAAAATGCGTGGGCTGCCAAAAGAACAAACAGATCTATTTTGCAAAAAGTGCAGCCAGAGTGCTCCTTGGAGGCCTGCATGGCAAAACTTCATCTCTCATACTTCAGACACATTGTCAGGAGGGACCAGTTACTGGAGAAGGATATCATGCTTGGTAAGATAGAGTGTCAGAGAAAAAGAGGAAAATCCCCAATGAGATGGATTGGCCAGGTGACGGCATTGATGGACTCACGAGTGGCAACAATAGTGAGGTTGGCCCAGGATCGGGCAATGTTTCCTTCTGCTTTGCATAGGGTCTCTATGAGTTGGTACTAACTCAATGGCACCTAACAACAACAACCAATTTCTTGAGTCTGAAATTGATCAAGGATTCAATCAAGATGCAACGATAATTACAGGCGATTGGAATGAAAAGGTTCGAGACAAAGAAGATAGATAAATAGTTGGAAAATATGACCCTGCTGATAGAAATAATTCTCAAGATCACATGATAGAATTTCACAACAATTTCTTCATTGCAAATACACTTTTAAACAAAATACAAGACAAGTATATACATGTGTAATGGTTACGAATCAGGCTGCTAACCTCAAGGTCAGCAGTTCAAAACTACCAGCCATTCCACAGGAGGAATATGAGGCTTTCTGCTCCCGTAAAGATTTACAGCCTCAGAAACCCTGTTCAGGGTTACTATGAGTCGGGACTGACTCCACGGTGCTTATCAACAACAACTACACCAACTGGAACACAGAAGTGAAATTGACTACATCTGTGGAAAAAGACAGTGGAAAAGTTCCATATAATTTATGAAAGCAAGGCCATGGGAAGACTTTGTGATGGACCATATATTGCTCATATGTAAGTTAAGGATGAAGATTTTAAAAAAAAGCCAAAATAGGACTTTAAAATAGGACTTCACCTGAATTTAGAGATCATCTCAAGAACAGATTAGATACATTAGACACCAGTGACCGAAAACCAGAAGAGCTATGATATGACATCAAGAACATCATATAGGAAGAAAGCAAAAGATCATTAAGAAGATAGGAAAGAAAGAAAAGATAAAAATTTATATCAGAAGACTCTGAAACTTGCTCTCCAGCACAGAGATGCTAAAGCAAATGGAAGAAATGGTGAGGTGAAAGAGCTGAACAGAAAATTTCAAAGGGCAGTTTGAGAAGACAAAGTCAAATATTATAATGAATTGTGTAAAGATCTGAAGTTAGAAAACCAATAAGGAAGAACATGCTTAACATTTCTAAAGATGAAAGAACTGAAGGAAACAAAAAATCAAGACTCAACTTGAAATATTGAATGATTAAATGGCCAAAATATTGAATAATGCAGGTAACATCAAGGGAAGATGGAAAGAATGCAAAAAACACAGTACCAAGAAGAAATGGTTGATGTTCAACTATTTCAAGAGGTAATATATGCTTGAGAGCTAATGGTACTGAAAGGAGAAATCCAAGGTGCAATGAAGGCATTGGCAAAGACCAAGACTCCAGGAATTAATGGAAAACAAATTTAAATATTTCCACAAAGTGAGGCAACATTGGTGGCACTTATTCATGCCAAGAAATACGGAAGACAGCTACCTAGTCAACAAAAAAATACATATTTGTACCCATTCCAAAGAGAATTTGACCCAATGGAAAATGGAAATTAATGAACAATTTCATTAATATAACCTCAAGGAAAATTTGGCTAAAGACAATTCAAAAACATCTATGACAATACTTTGACCAGGAATTGTCAGAGGTTCAATCTGGACTCTGATGAGGACATGGAATGAGGGATATCATTAACGATATCAGATGGATCTTGGTTGAAAGTAGACACTACTAGAAGGATGTTTACTTGTGTTTTATTGACTATGCAAAGACTTTTGACTCTGTGAATCATGACAAGCTATGAACAACATTACAAAAATGAGTATTCTGGAGCAATTCATTGTACTCATGAGGAACATGTATATAGAACAAGTTGCAGTTGTTCAAACAGAACAAGAGGACACTGAATGTGCACTGGAGTTGTATGTTTTCACCGTATTTAACAAATATGTATGCTGAGTAGATAATCTGAGATGCTGGATTAGAGGAAGTATAATGTGGCATCAGGATTTGAAGTAACTCACATGCAATATGCAGCTGATAATACCTTGCTTGCTGAACACAAAGAGGACTTAAACTACTTAATGATGAAGATTAAAGACTTGGGAATGGCTTGCATCTCAATGTAAAGAAAATAAAAATTCTCACCAATGGGCCACTAAATAACATAATAACAAATGGACAAAATATTGAAGATGTCAAAAACTTTGTTTTGCTTATAACCACCATCAACCCCCATGCAAATGTTGTTGTTGTGAAGTGCCGTCGAGTCGGTTCCAACCCATAGCAACCCTGTATAGGGTTTCCAAAGAGCAACTGGTGAGCTTGAACCATAAACCTTGCAGTTCAAACAGTTTTGCAGTCTGGTGCATTAACCCACAGTGCCACACCAGGATTCCATGCAAATAGCAATCAAAAAAATGAAACCACATATTTCATTAGGCAAATCTGCTACACAAGAACCCTTTGAAGTGTTCAAGAGCAAACACGGCAGTTTCAGATCTAAAGTGTGCCTGGCCCAAACCATGGCATTTTCAATAGTCTTACATGTAAGTGAAATTTGGATAATAAATAACAAAGTCCATAGACAAATTGATGCATTTGAATTATGGTTTTGGAGAAGAATGTTAATGGTAACATAGACTTCCAAAAGAACAAATCTGTGTTGGAAGAAATACAGTATGAATGCTCCTTAGAGGCTAAGATGACCAGATGTCATATCACATTTGTTGTTGTTGTTAGGTGCCATCGAGTCGGTACCTACTAATAGTGACCTTATGCACCTCCAACACCATAACTCAAAAGCATCAATTCTTCTATGGTCTTCCTTATTCAATGTTCAGCTTTCACATTCATATGAGATTATTGAAAATATCATGGTTTGTGTCAGGCGCACCTTAATCTTCAAGCTGACACCTTTGCTCTTCAACACTTTACAAAGATCTTGTGCAGCAGATTTGCCTAATGCAATATGTTGTTTGATTTCTTGATTGTTGCTTCCATGAGTGTTGATAGTTGATCCAAGAATGAAGTACTTGACAATTTCAATCTTTTTTTCCATTGGCATGAATGTTGTTTATTGTTCCAGTAGTGAGGTTTTTTGTTTTCTTTACATTGAGATGTAATCCATACCGAAGGTTGTGCTCTTTTATCTTCATCAGTAAATATTTTAAGTCTTCTTCACTTTCAGCAAGCAAGGTTGTATCATCTGCATATCGCATGTTGTTAATGAGTCTTCCTCCAATCCTGATGTGATGTTTTTCTTTGTATAACCCAACTAACTTCTCAGATTATTTGCTCAACATACATGTTGAATAAGTAAGATGAAAGAATACAACCCTGTTGCACACCTTTTTAAATTTTAAACCATTGACTATTACCATGTTCTGTTTGAACAACTGACTCTTTGTTCATGTACAGCTGCCTCATGAGCACAATTAAGTGCTCTGACATACTCCTAGCTTGTCATGATCCACACAATCGAAAGTTTTTGGGTAGTCAATAAAGCACAAGTAAACATCTTTCTGATATTCTCTGCTTTCAACCATGATCTGTCAGACATCAGCAATGATATCCCTCCCTCCACGGCCTCTTCTGAATCCAGCTTGAGCCTCTCGAAGTTCTCTGTCAATGTATGCTTGCAGCCTTTTCTATATTACCTTTAGTAAAGCTTTACTAGTGTGGGATAGCAAAGATATTTTCCCATGATTTACTCATTCCATTGGGTCACTGCTCTTTGGAATGGGCACAAATACAGATCTCTTCCAATCTGTTGACCAGATAATTATCTTCCAAATTTCTTTTTCAAAAAAATATTTTAATGTGAATTATGTGACAGTTTACATGGGAGAACATTAGCTTTACATTCATCCTTTCATATATGGTGTCATTGCTGCAGTTACAATCCCCTCCATGTATCATCAACCAACCAAAGGGTATACCCTGCTAGCCTGCCCCCCGGTCATCAGCACACAGCCCCTCTCTGTCTCAGGGTTTAAAGTCCCCAGCTGCTCCATCTCCATCTCTGACATCACTAATTCTCTGGGTAGGGTCCCACTCTCTGCTCTTCTCCCTTGAAGGTCCCAGGGACCTCTGCTCCTAGTCTGCAAAGATAATCATTCCCCTCTTTTTGCTACAAAACTTCTACCTTTACATTTCCAACCCTCAGTCAGTCCTGATAATTACTCTTCATTATTGTACCACAAGAAACCTATCTGTATTTCCTTTCAGCAACCTCGCCCAGAAAGATTGGATACAACTCAGTGGAGATTCTATCTTCCTCCATGCCCTCTGTATCTAGGCTCCCTCTTGAAAGCTTATAAGCCAGTCACTTCTTGCCTTTGTAGCCCTCCCCCCCCCCTCCATTTTGGGTAGTCAATGTCCAAGTTGCCCATCTCTGTCTACTCTGTGTATGGAGGGAGTGTGAATGATCCTCACTGTAAAGATTTGTTCCCTCTTTTGAGCTACTGCATAGGGGGTCTTCCAATTTTCTTGGAATAGATGAGAGAATACCTCCTGTGCCTCCTCATTTTCTTGAAAGATTTCCATTTTGATTCCATCTATTCCAGGTGCCTTGTTCTTTATCAATTCCTTCAATGAACCTTGGACATCTTCCTTCAGCATCATTGGCTCTTGATCATACGCTACCTCTTGAAGTGGTTGAACACCAACCATTTCCTTTTGGCACAGTGACTCTGGGTATTCCTTCCATCTTCTCTTAATGCTTTCTGCATCATTCAATAATTTGCCCAAAGAATCTTTCAATAATTAAAGTTGAGGCTTGATTTTTTTCTTCTGTTCCTCCAGCTTGAATAATGCTGAGCGTGTTATTCCTTTTTGGCTTTCTGACTCCACAACTTTGCACATTTTGTTGTAATATTTGGCTTTATCTTCTCGAGCTGATCTTTGAAATTTTCTGTTCAGCTCTTGTACCTCCTCATTTCTTCCTTTTGCTTTAGCATCTCTGTGCTGGAGAGCAAGTTTCAATGTCTCTTCTGACATCCATTTTGACTCTTTCCTTCTTTCTTGTCTTCTTAATGATGTTTTGCTCACTGGAGAGCAAGTTTCAGTGTCTCTCTTGACATCCATATCATCTCTCATACTTCAGACACATTATCAAGTAAGATCAGTTTCTGGTAAAGTAGATAGTCAGTGAAAAGAGGTAGACTTACAAAAAAGATTGATTGGCACAATAATAAGCAGAAGTGTAGCAACCATTGTGAGACTGGCATATGACTGCTTTGATTAGGGTCAATATGGGTCTGTACTGACTCAATGGCACCTAACAACAACAACAATAGCAGTAGCAAAATGAATTATTTGACAACTTCAGCCTTTCCTCAATTTATTATCAGTTATTATTAGATGTTGTTGTTAAGTGTCATCTAGTTAGTTCTGACTCATGTTGTTGTTGTTGTTATGTGCCGTGGAGTCTGTTCTGACTCATAGCGACCCTGTACAGGGTTCCCGAGGCTGTAAATCTTTACAGGAGCAGAAAGCCTCATCTTTCTCCCGTGGAACAGCTGGTAGTTTCGAACTGCTGACCTTTCGTTTCACAGCCAGATTCGTAACCACTATGCTACCAGACCTACTTAGTTCTGACTCATAGTGACCCTATATTGGGTTTCCAAAATGTGGCTGGTAGATTTGAACTGTCAATCTTGTTTAGTGCTTATCCTACACTGCACAGCAGAACTTCTATTATTAAATAATCATTTCCAATCATCACTGCCTCTTGGTCTATGTATACATTCATCACGAGCAAAATTATTTTTTCTGGAATACCCATTTTTTTTCAATGTTATATATAATTTGTTCTGAAGCACAAAGATTAATGTCTTTGCTTAGCAAAGCATGAGAGAGCATCTTTCTGGTATTCTCTTCTTACAACCGAGATCCATCTGATGTCAGCACAGATATCTTATTAGGAAAATCTACTGCAAAAGAGCTTTTTGAAGTGCTACAAAGCACAGATATCACTTGGAATACTAAGGTGCATCTGACCCAATCCATGGCACTTTTAATAGCCTCACAAACAAGGAAATCTGGATAGTGAATAAGGAAGACCAAAAAAGAATCAATATCTTTGTATTATGGTCTTAGTGTAGACACACAAAATAATGAATAAATCCATTTATTCATCAAAATACAGTATTGAAAAATTACAATAAGAAAAAAAAATACAACAAGAAGAAAGGATAGCAATATGTCCTCTAACATCATTTGGACATATATTCATGAGGGATAAGACCCTAGAGACAGACAGCATGTTTGGTAGAGTCAGCAAAAAAGAGTAAGATACTCAATGAAATGGATTGACCCAGTGTCTGCAACAATGAACTCAAGCAGAATCACTTCCATGGGTGACAAGGAACTGTAAGCATTTCAGTCTGTTGTACATAGGGTCACTATGTACTTGTTTTCATTTGCTGTTGAGTCAGTTCCTATTCATAGCGACATTATGCACTACTGAATAAAACATTGCTGTGTCCTCCACCAACTTCACAATCATTATTACACTTTCGCCGATTGTTTCTGCCACTGTGCAAATCCATCTTGTTGGGGGTCCCCCACTTTTTTACTCAACCTCCACTTTATCAAGTATGATGCTCTTCTTCTGATAATATGTTCAAAGTATAGGAGACGACCTATGGCCATCTTGACTTCTAAGGAGCTTTCTGGTTGTACTTTTTACAAAATATTTTTGTTGTTGTTCTGCTAACAGTCCATGGCATTATTAGTATTCTCCACCAATACCATGACTCTGTGTATTCCTTCCATCTTTTCTTGATGCATTCTGCATCATTCAATAATTTTCCCAGAAAATCTTTCAATAACGAAAGTAGAGGCTTGAATTTTCTCTTCAGTGCCCCCAGCTTGAGAAATGCTGAGTGTGTTCTTCCCTTTTGGTTTTCTAACTCTAAATCTTTGCATATTTTATTATAGTATTTGGTTTTATCTT
>NW_006408661.1:1995650-2014427 GCF_000296735.1 Chrysochloris asiatica
AGCTCACTAATATCTAAGATATCGATGTTGATGCATTCCATTTCATTTTTGACAACTTCCAATTTTCCCAGATTCATACTTCGTACATTCCATGTTCTGATTTTCAATGGATGTTTACAGATGTTGCACAAGATCTTTTTAAAGTGTTGAAGAACAAAGATGTCAACTTGAAGACTAAGGTGTGCCTGACCCAAGCCATGGTATTTTCAATAACTTCATATGCATGTGAAAGCTGGACAGTGAATAAGGAAGATCATAGAAGAATTGCTGCGTTTGAGTTATGGAGCTGGAGGAAAATATTGAAAGTTCCATGGGCTGCCAAAAGAACCAACAGATCTGTGTTGGAAGAAGTGTAGCCAGAGTGATCCTTGGAGGCCAGGATGGTCAAGCTTCGTCTCTCATACTTCAGACATATTGTTAGGAGGGACCAGTCACTGGAGAAGGATATCATGTTTTGTAAGTTGGAGGGTCAGAGACAAAGAGGAAGAGCCCCAGCAAGATAGACTGACAAAATGGCAGCATCAATGGGCTCAAGCCTGGCAACAATTGTGAGGTTGGTTCAGGCTGGGCAGTATTTCATTCTGTTGTACATAGGGGTGCTATGAGTCAGTACCAACTCGATGGCACCTAACAACAACAACAGTCCATAGAGATGGACAATATATTTTGTAAAGTAAAGGGAGTGAGATAAAAGAAGACCCTCAATGGGGTTGACTGACTCAATGACTGCAAAAGAGACTCAAACACAAAACAATATAAGTATTGAATAGGACTGGGTAGTGAGTTTTTTGTTTTGTTTTGTTTTTCCTATTGTACATAGGGTTTCTATGGACATGATAGCACCTAACAAGAATAATAACACTGCATAGATTTTGTCTATCTCTTGATTGAATTGTTCAATCAAGGTTTATTCCAAAGGAAACACAAAAATAATTATGAATTATCATTAATTTTCCTTTTTCACTATATATACATATTATTGTCTAAAGCACTGGACTAATAGCTAAAAGGTCAGCAGTTCAAACCTACCAGCTGCTTTCAATAACCCTATATAGAATCTCTATGAGTTGGAACCAACAAGATGGCACACAACAACAAGAGCAACACACTTTTTATAGTGACATAGATACGATTATAATAGGAATAAATAAAACACAACACACAGCTATTTCTTTTAAGAGGAAAAATACGTCTTCTGCATGCCAGTTTTAATAAGCCATAATAAGGGTTTTTGTTGACAGCACATGGCTCACTGCTGTATGTGCTCAATAAACATCTGTGAAGAAATTTTGAGAACTGAATCTTTGGATAATTAATGAAAAGATTTACACAGTTACAGGTAATGGTAAGACTTTTGTTGTCAATACACAAGAGTGAGTTAAAGATTATCCACACTCAGGTTATATTAAAATACGTATCTGTGTCCATGACTGATGACAATATTGGACATTCGTGTGAAAGGATTCTGTTGAATAGACGAGTGACAGTGGATTATATTGCAAATTACATGCAAATCGCTGATGGCTCTGCCTATGAAATAATCCATGATAGGCGTGGGTTTTGAAACGCGTGTGAAATGGGTACTGAAATAATTCACAGAAGAACATAAACAGAAGTATTTGGACATCTGAAAGCAAAAGTTGGGTCCATACTATCTGGGAAAATGTTCAATAATAATCAACAGTACTTTTTACAGTGAGATGCTCACTGAATACCTGAAGCCTATACCTCAGATTAAACACGATCTTGAGAGTTTGAACTGCAGACCAATAAATTTCCAGTCCAGGGCTTTTCCAACAGTACCTCACAGTTAGATCTGAGAATATTTATACTGGAAAATGCTTTAGCTGTAATTTATCATTAAAATGTATTCTGGAAAGGTACATTTAGGATTACATTAATAGTTAACTCTTTTCTTAATGAGAAATATTTTTTTTAAATGTGTGATAGCTTTAAATATGATAATATCTATTTCTATTGTTGTTGTTGTCAGGTGCCATTGAGTCGGAACCGATTTATAGCGACCCCATGCACAGCAGAACGAAACAATGTTCGATCCTGGGCCAACCTCACTACCGCTGCCACACTTGAGTCCATCAATGATGCCACCTGGCTGATCCATCTCGTTGGTCTTCCTCCTTTTCTCTGACCCTCCACCCTACCCAGCATGACATCCTTCTCCAGCGATTGTTTCCTACGGACAATATGTCCAAAGTAGGAGAGACGAAGCTTAGCCATCCTGGCCTCCAAGGAGCACTCTGGCTGCACTTCTTCCAAAACAGATCTATTGGTTCTTTTGGCAGTCCATGGCACTTTCAGTATTCTCCTCCAACACCACAACTCAAAGGTATCAATTCTTATACGATCTTCTTTATTCACTGTCCAGCTTTCGCATCCATATGAGGCTATTGAAAACACAATGGCCTGGGTCAGGCGAGCCTTAGTCCTCAAGCTGACATCTCTGCTCTTATATTCAGTCAAAATTGCTTCCAAAATTAACCCCCTACCTTCCTTTTGGAGTCTCAGGGAATGTAAACATGGAGTCTCTATTCCAGAAAGATATCCTTCAAATATCTCCTCTCATGAAGCTAATGAATTCAATTTTTTCACAATTCCCACGAGTATTCTACATAAAACATATTTTTGGATATGCTATCATTCAAGACAAAGACGAAGAAAGACTAGGTTGATTGAAGAAGCAGCGATGAATTACATCTGAATATTTAGTCACTGAAAACCTTATGAATAGCAGAGAAGCACTGTCAGATATAGTGCTGGAAAATAAGCCCCTCAGGTTTGAATGCACTCAAAATGTGAGTGGCGAAGAGCTGCCTCTTCAAAGTAGAGTTGACCGTGATGATGCAAAAGTAAAGCCCAGGAGTAAAGTACACGGGACCTTCATTTTCTGATGGGGCACAACTTAAAATGAAGAGAAACATCCATTAATAATCAAAACATGGTATGTACGTAGTATGAATCTAGGAAAACTGGAAATTTTCACAAATGAAATGGAATGCATAAATATCAATATCTTAGGCATTAGTGAGCTGAAATGGACTGGTGTTAGCCATTTTGAACCTGACAACCACATGGTTTACTATGCTGGGAGTGAAAAATTGAAGAGCAATGGTATTCCATTCATCGTCAAAAAGGACATATCCAGATCAGTCATGAGGTACATATAATGTTGTCTGTGATAGGATAAAATCCATGCTCCCACATGGAAGACCAGTTAATATCACTATTATTCAAATTTACACAATAACCACTAAAACCAGTGAGGATAAAATACAAGAATTCTACCAACTTCTTCAATCTGAAATTGATCAAACATGCAATCAAGATGTATTGGTGATTGGAATGCAAAGGTTAGGAACAAAGAGGAAAGATTAGTAGTTGGAAAATATGGCCTCAGTGAGGAGTATTAAATTTGTCTTGGACTGTCAGAAGAACAAACATTTCTTGGAAGAATTATACACAGAATGGTCCTTAGAAGGCAGGATGTTGAGATTTATCTCACATTCTTTGGACATGTTTTCAAAAGAGACTTGTTCCTGTAGAATGGCATTGTTTTTGGTAAAGTGGAGTCTCAGCAAAAAAGATCTTCAATGGATGGATTGAGACTCTGACTGCAATGGAGGGCTCATAAATAGCAACAAATGTGAGAATGACACAGGATCATGCAATGTTTCTTTTTGATGTACATAAGGTTGTGGTGAATTGGAATTGTTGATGGCTCCTTACATTAACATTAATTTCAAAACAGAAATTCTAATTCTAGGTTCAGTCAGTTGAGTTAGGATGTTTTGATAAACAGTAAAAGAGAACTCAGAGTACTGGTGTGGTGGTGTAGGATAAGCACTGGACTGCTAATCACAAGACTGGCAGATCCAACCCACCAGACAGTCTTTGGAAACTTTATACAGGGTCAGTATAAGTTGGAAAATACTTTATGGCACTTAAAAACAATAACAACAAAAGAAAACTCAACAAAGCTTAATTTAAAAATAAGAAAATAATGCATCTCCTGGAAAAAGACTTGACAACCAAGTGTTCCAAGGTGAACTTGTACCACTGCTCAGAGATGACAGCAAGAATTTAAGTTCTTTCTGTCCCCAGGCCCTTCATACTGACTGTTGACTTTTTACGTACTATTAAATCAGAAAGCCTCAGCTATCCCATTTAACTACCAGACATGCCAATGTCCAATTCTGGATGCAAGTACAGGTGTGCTTTCTTAGAGCAGAGTTTTGTTTTGTTTTTAAATTGAGAAACTCTGGTATCTTATTAGCAAGTATTTTCTCTCCTGTACAAAATTAAACCTATCACTAGTAAATGAAGGAACTCCTCATCGCTGACTTAGATTAATAGTCTGAGCTGATATGAATGTTAAGAGGCCAACTAAAGAAAATGCATCTTCCTAGTATTTCAGAGTCAAGACTCTTACATCCAGAATAGAGAATGACAGATTCAAAAGTACCTTTAATCAAACATGGATTTTTTTCTGCACACTTATCACAATATTATTTTTATATCGCTGAAGAACCTAGTTCTTGGAGATTTCTAACACAATTTCCCAGATTAAAGTCTTTTCTGCAAGACCCAGATCATTATTTGAATGAGTATAATGAGGTCACCATAAATAACACTTCTCTTTTGTGTTCACTAGCTTCCATGTCACAAAGTTACATACTAAAGATATTATTTGAAGTTCAAATAGGACAAAGAATTAGCTGATATAACAAATCTATCTCAAACTTGTTAAATTATATTCCTATATAAGTTATGCATCTCATATGTTTTTATTGGTTTTTGTGCAATTTCTCTCCAAAAATTCAGCTGTTGGATTGAGGTCAAGCCCAACATGAATCAACATTCTTCAGTATGCTAGTTTCAACTCATTCCATGATGAAATTCTGACATTTTACTGGGGGTCTCTTTCCAGCTTGAATTTTCTGTCATTTTAACAATTGAATCTCATTTGCAAGGAAAGGATAAAAAAGACAAATCTACATACTGACATCTTCTGACGTGTCAGTGGAGGTGATGAATCCCTGTTTTGGGTACTGCTCAAAATAATTGAGCAATAGAAAGTAAATGAAAGAACAGTTTTCACAGTAACTTCAAACTTAACAGTCTGTCAAAGCATCTTGTCAGGTTACAAAACAAGGATTTAAATCCCAAATGCAATTCATCTTTCACCCATGAAAGGAGTTTATACTTGTGTACGCATACACATGCACACATATGCAGGCAGTTCTCAGGTTATGGATGTTCTGATTTATATACAAAGTGCAGTTATGAACCAATCCTTATAAAGCCTATTACATTAAAATTTTGAGGTAAATATAATGGTTTATAATAAAAAATTCTGTGTTGTGCAATAGAACATTACTATTACTTCATTATTATAAAAATATAAAGATATTTTACTGTATCTGGAAGTGTTTATGTTTTTTATGCATAGGAAGGTACATCATATACTGAGACAAACATTTGTCTGTCTTAGGAAGGTTTCTTTAGTGAGAAAAAAAAACAATTGTGTGTGTGTGTGTGTGTGTGTGTGTAAAGTAAACTATATTCCGAGAGAAGGAAAAGACAGAAATTACTTATCTCAGGGAAATGGTGCATGTGATTATGGAGTCTGGCAAGCTCCAAATCCATGAGTTAGGTATAACGATGGAGGCTCCTCCTTACTCAGAGAATTATGAAAAAATTGGTGAATCCCCGCTGATACTGACAAATTTCAGATTCGGTAAGTTAGATGACAAACTACTAAGTCAAGTCCCAGGAACTGATGATCAGAGGATGATGAGTAGGATGCAGGATCTAGAATAAGGGGGAGTATTGTTTAATAGGCTATGATTTATGCCATACTAATACCACCTCATAAACATATATCCATTTCCATCAAGTCATTACCAACACTATATACAAGGGTGAGTCAAACATTATCCACACTCTTGGCTGTATAATTTATTTTAATTAACTTTTAGAAAAGACAAATATGTCATTTTTCAACATAATCTCCTTGTTCTTAGTGCACTTTGTCTATATGTCAACAAGCTTTCATATTCCTTTATTAAAAACGTTTTAGGCTGAGTTGTGAGTCACGAATGTACTGCTGTCTTCACTTCTTCATCAGAGGTGAATCTTTGTCCTTGAAAGTCTGCTTTCAAGGAACCAAACAGTTAAAAGTCTGATGGAGCAAGATCAGGACTATAAGGAGGATGCTTCAACATCTCAAAACAGTTTTGCAGAGTGACAACAATGTGAGCAGAGGTGTGCTGCTCTGTATTGTTATATAAGATCATAGTGCACTTGGATAGTAGTCCTCTGTGTTTAATTAGTTTAGAGCTCTTCAGTGAACATCTCACTGTAACAATCACTGTTGATTGTGGAATCTTTTTCCTAATAGTATTCTAATACTGGCCCTTGAGAATTCCAGACAACTGTAAGCATCAAATTTCCAGCTAATGGTTGACTTGTGAACTTTTTCTTGGTTAGTGATTGCGGATGTTTCTATTCCATACTCTGCTGATTACTCTCAGGCTCATAGTGATGAATCCATGTCTCATAAGTATGGGTAGCAATTTTTTTTAAAGAAACATTTACCTTCCTTTGAGTATAGGTTTGCAAATGTCCAAACACTTCTGCACATGCTCTTCAGTGAGCTGTTTCAGTAACCATGACAAACAAAGTTTTCAAAACCCAAGTCTGTTGTGGATTATTCCATAGGTAGACCCTTGGCTAATTTACAATGATTTACCATGTAATCAATTCTCACTTATCTATTCTACAGGACCATTTCACATGCACACTCAATATTGCCATTAGTTGTGGACATGGATGGATGGTTTAATATTATCAGAGTGCAGGTAATTTTTGACTTACTTCCATAGTATTTCTGTGACTGTACATATTTACCAAAGCAGACAGTGTCATCTTTCTTCCATAGAGTGGCTGGTGGTTTTGAGCTTCTGAATTTATAATTAGCAGTCCAATGCCTAATCCATATTAAGACTCCTTCATACATATTTAGAAGTTAGAATTTACAATATATAAAATAGAGGATAATTATGTCAGATCATAATATGTAAGGCAATCACTCAATATTAGCAATAATAACCTAATTAAGTTGACATAAAACATTGACCATCACACTAACTGAATTTACATATGAACTTTTTTTTTTTTTTTGCAACAAATTCAATTTAAGAAAGATTTAGGAAGGGAATTTATTTATAATTCTGATACTGCTTGTGTTGGATATATGTTTCTCTGTTGTGGGATACTCCATACATGTGTTTTTTCTTTCCCACATTGGTAAATAACATGAAAAAAATCCATATCCAAAATTCCAAGTCACTATAGTACAGGAATAAACAACATTCTTATCAACAGAGAAAAGATTGAAGTTGTCAAGGACTTCATTCTTCTATGATCAACTATCAACACTCATGGAAGCAGCAGTCAAGAGATCAGACAACATATTGCATTAGGCAAATCTACTGCACAAGACCTTTTTAAAGTGCTGAAGAGCAAAGATGTCAGCTTGAGGACTCAGGTGCACCTGGCTCAAGCCATGGTATTTTCAAGTACCTCATACGCATGCAAAAGCTGGACACTGAATAAGGAAGACCATAGAAAAATTTATGCTTTTGAGTTATGGTGTTGGAGGAGATTATTGAAAGTGCCATGTGATGCCAAAAGAACCAATAAATCCATTTTGGAAGAAGTGCAGCCAGAGGGTTCCTTGGAGGCCAAGATAGCCAAACTTCATCTCTCATACTTCAGACATATTGTTAGAAGGGAGCAGTCACTGGAGAAGGCTATCATGATCGGTAAGGTGGAAGGACAGAAAAAGAGAGGAAGACCCCCAACGAGATGGATTGGCCAAGTGGCAGCATTGATGGACTCAAAATGTGGCAACAGTAGTGAGATTCGCCCATGATTGGGCAGTATTTCGTTCTGCTGTGTATAAGGTCGCTATGGGTCAGTACCTACTCAACGGCACGTAACAACAAAAACAACATAGTACTGAAAACATAATTTTGTTGAATTTATATTATTATAGAAAATTAATTTAATTGACATTCTAGAAAAAGCATTGGTTCAAAACAGCTGTGTATGAGACTTACCCACTCCCACTGCAGATCAGGTTAAATAATAAGCTGTTCGTCTATTTTTTTTTCATTACACTATATGTTAATGATTCTATATCCATGGAATTATCATCTCTTTACTTCAATTCAAAATTATCCCCAAACCACATTTCATTTATCTCTCTTGATGTCTTAAGTTTTATTTTTGGTTTGTTTGTTTCCCAAAATACATATGCACTTTAGTTCTCCCTGAAAAACAAAATAAATAAATAGTTTAGGAATACTGACTTAAGTGAAACAATAGTATAAAGACTGCCTTTCAATGGCTTTAATTCCTTCCCTTAACAAACTTTTCATAACTGTTGGAGAAACCATAGAAAAAAATAATACAATCTAGCTGCTGAATTCTTCCCACTGGGTTCTTTGGATAGGGATGCTGGTACAAGTATGGATTCTCAGTTCCCTACCACCTCTATCCTGACAGCTTTGGTACATTAAATGTATTGGCAATGAAGCCAACTGCTTTGCCCTTGGAATTAGCATAGCTAAAGCCCCAGTCTGAATCTTAAAATGAAAAAGTGCATTCAACATCACTTTCCAATTCTGGAAAAATTTTCCTTCTCATTGGCTTGCTCTTTGAAATATATTCAGCTATATAACCTTTCAACTTTCTTCAGTAAATTGTAGCATTTTAAAACCACTGTTTAAAGAAGTGACAGTCATTATTAAACATTATATATTCAAATACAATTTGTCACTAATGAATTTGTCATTTTTGGTTGTTTAGTCAATGAAGACGGTAAATACATAAAGTAGCGAAGAATGATGGGAATAAAGAACCAGATCAAACAAAAATTCTCATTCTTTCTCTTGATATTTTCTGTTTAAAATTGCTACCATTTTAAACAGAAAATATCAAGAGAAAGAATGAGAATTTTTTTAACTAAGAAATTCAAGTCATCCTCTACACTTAAAGATAACTAAAAAAATATATACTACTATTATTTGTATTGCCTGATAGTGACAAGCACTTACAGTGACAAATACTTCAAAACACAATCTTAATGTTTTTATTGAACACATAGTTATTGAACAGCTACTATGCATAGAAATTTTTCTCAGTATTTTGAATAGTGCCTTGGACAAAACTAAATCATTCCTATTAATGAACTTATATTTAATAGTTATCACAGCCTCTTGAAGTGTGTGATGTTACTAACCCCATTTTTAGAAGATAAATACAAGGGGATTAGAGGTTAATTAATTTGCCTTATGTCATATAGCTATTAAGTGTCAAAGGAAGGTTGTGAATCCATGTCTACATGACTCTGGTGCTTTAATACTTAATTACTTTAAATATAAAACCCAGTGGATAATAAATTCTAATTGACTGCAAAACTAGAAGAGATTTTCTTAAAGATTTTGAAATATAAAGAATTAACCTCAGCAAACAAGCAACTTTCTTTAACCACCCATGTCAAAAGTTCATAGCCACAAAAACAAATGTCAGAGGCAATATTAAATATTAAATGCAGTAAACATACAGGGCTGTAGAGTCAGAATGATCTAATACTTGCCCTTTTATTCTATTTATATAATCTTTCAAAACCCTGGTATACTCATCTGTAAAATGGGGTAAATATTAGTACCCATCAAAGCAATGTATTGTAAAGTCTTAGTAGGAATTTCTGTGATTAGAGCTTAGCACAATGCATGGTACATAGTCAACACTCAGTAAAGATTTGATCTTAACTCTATTTTTTGTACTTGGATTTCTGACTAAGTATGTAAGGTAGTGTAATTACTCACATCAAGGCTATGGTACATTTAGTACAGAAAAATAACAGCTTTTCATTTTTTATATACTGAGTCTTGGTGTGATTTTGTGGGTTACTATGCTAGACTGCAAAGTAGGTTTGAACTGGAAGGTCAGAAGTTCAAACTTACCAATTGCTCCTTGGAAACCTTATACAAGGTCGTTATGAGTGGAAACCTGGCTTGATGGCACTTAACAGCAACGACAACAAGAAAGTAATTTCTCAGTTGTGTAACCTTGAAAGAAGAGGTTTTGATAGATTTATCTTAAAAACCATTAATTAATATCCCCTATTTGATTTGTCATTTACTGATGAAGATCAAAGAGCACAGCCTTCAGTATGAATTACATCTCAATGTAAAGAAAACAAAAATCCTCAACACTGGACCAATAAACAACATTCTTATCAACAGAAAGATTGAAGTTGTCAAGTACTTCATTCTTCTTGGATCAACTATTAACACTCACAGAAGCAGCAGTCAAGAAATCAAACGACCTATTGCCTTAGGCAAATCTGCTGCACAAGACCTTTTTCAAATGTTGAAGAGTGAAAATGTCAGCTTGAAGACTAAGGGGTGCCTGACCCAAGCCATGGTATTTTCAATAACCTCATATGCATGTGAAAACTGGACAGTAAATAAAGACAACTGTAGAAGAATTGATGCTTTTGAGTTATTGTGTTAGAGAATACTGAAAGTGCCATGGGCTGCCAAAAGAACCAACAGATCCATGTTGGAAGAAGTACAGCCAAGAGTGCTCCTTGGAGACCAGGATGGCCAAGCTTTGTCTCTCATACTTAGGAAATATTGTCAGGAGGGACCTGCCACTGGAGAAGGATATCATGTTTGGTAAGGTGGAGGGTCAGAGAAAAATAGGAAGACTCCCAACGAGATGGGTTGGCCAAGTAGCAGCATTGATGGACTTGAGCATGGCAACAATAGTGAATTTGGCCCAGGATTGGGCAGTGTTTCATTCTGCTGTGCATAATGTCACTATGAGTCGGTACAGACTCAATGGTACCTAACAACAACAACATTTAATTTATAATTTCATGGATTGAATTTTGTAGCACCAAAATATGTAACAACTTGATTAGGCCATGATTCTCCATGATCTGACAGTAATATAATGATTTAATTTGGCCGTTACATAATGATATAATCATCTACTATAATATGATCTGATATGATCAGCCCATCTATTTTAAAGAGGTTTAGATGAGATGCAACACCTAATCTAACATAAGAGAAGTTTTCATTGGTTGTAGCCTGTATCACTTTTAATGTTAAAAGAGATAAAAGGAGAGAGAAGCAAACAAAGAAGAGGGACTGTAATTATTAGGGATTTGTGTCAAATTGACTATTCCAGGATTTCTAGAAGTTTGGCAGTGGAATAATGTTCTTGCCATGGTGACAAAATCCAATACCCTGATTAGTGGCTATGAGCAGCCAATCACTTAAAGGGATGCTTCCATGGGGATGTGGTCTGCTCCCAATATAACGAACAAGCAGGAGGGATTCTCTCTCTGCCTTCTGCTGGGGACCTAAAAGTCTTCAATTATAAGGCATTTGATTTATAATGAACCTCTCTTTATATATAGAGGATCTCCGTGGGTCAGAACCAACTCGACTGCACTTAAAAACAACAAATATATATACATATATATGTTTCACTCATTTTGCTTCTCTAGAAAACCTGGCTTGGCACATGTGGTACCAAGAGAATTGGCTTCAAGAGAAACAAAATCAAAGGGATGAATTTTCTAAATTGGTTCTCAAGTCTGACTGATTTTAAAGGCAATGATATAGCTTGGAGGCATGTCTAACTTTCCATAGGAATTAACCTTGGGCTGATTTTGAATTTGACCTTCTTTTCTTCTTGAGGAGTCATAGGAAGTCACACATGACTCCTACTTGGTTTAAGGAGTTGGCACTGTGAGGAGAATTCATTGCAATGTCTCCAAACCTATAAAATTATGAGATTTTGTAAGAGAAAGAATGAAGGAGCATAGGATAAAATAGTTCAGCAGAGAGGAGAGTGACAGCTTCTAGAGTTGCCTAGAGCTGATGGCATGCTTGTTAAAAATGATGGCTGACACAGGGCCTGGGCCTTTTGGATGCTACCCTTCCAGAGGTCCAAGTTATTATGCATATGAATGGAGTTAGCCAAAGGCAGAGGAAAAGATTAAACTTAAGTGTTTTAAAAGGTTTATGTGTTTGGCTGTCTTTTTGGTATTGACTTTTCTTGTCTATTATTTAAAAATATACATATATGGCTAATATGAATTTGGGGAGCTATAATTACAGATAGCTTGTAAGCCTGCCTTCAGCAGCTCCTACTTGTTTGGATTTACAAAAAGGGAAGTTAGATGCTGTTCTGAAAAAAACAACCTTCTTGCTTTTACTTTTTGTAGAGTATGGAGCATTAGGTGGAATCCTGATCCCCACCCAGAGCCTTCAGTATTGGGTCACTTGCCTTTGAAAGACATGCAGACCAACCCAGAACTACTGGAAGAATAGGCGATTCAAGCACAGAGAAAAGTGTACACTTTGGCATTTTTGAGTTCAGAGATTTAAAGGCAAGGAAAGTTGAGTTATCAAGGAAAACTCCCTTCTAAGACTGACATTTAAAGAGAACAGGCAAGCCATATGCTCACTGGTGACTACCTGGATCTACTTGTAAGTGGAATTAGGGGAAATGCAGCAATGAAGAGATGAACTGAGTTTGGATGTGTTCTATGGGCACCCACTGACCTAGAGATAAGAGAAGCACAAAGGCTAGCTGGTTTGAAGTTTAAGGAGTTGTGTGAATTTCCGAGACCATGGGCACTGACTTAGTCCATGGAGAATAGGGCTGAGAGTGAAAGTCATAGCTGGTTTGAAGCACAGGGAGGTATATGTGAACTCCCAAACTTGCAGCTGGTACTCATTTGACCTAGCGTGGATGGCTAGGGTTAAGTTGACCAGAACCTGGTCAGATGAAGATAAGGATGTTTGATACTGTGGGCAAGTATCAGTTGCTACCGTTTCTTGAATTGGACTTTTGTTTATGGATGTAGTTGCTCAAAATTCCAATCAGAATGGAAGATTTTTCTGATTAAGGAAAATGATTGGAAAATTGGTGAAAAGCAAGTGTGGGTCCTCATTTTGTGGACTGGCCTCTCTGAATGGGCCACAAAAGTGAAGATATTTATGTCTCATGTGAATGTGCAACAAAAGGGTTATATCAGCATAGGAGGATTTTAGCAACCAAGTGGACAGAATAACATGTTCTGTGGAAACTTATCTTGGTCTTTTTCCAGCCACTTCTGTCATTGCCCAATGGGCCCCTGAACAAAGTGGTCAGGGTGTCAGAAGTGGAGGTTATGCATGGGTTCAGCAGCATGGACTTACACTAACCTAGGCTGACTTTATTACAGCCACGGCTGAGTGCCTAATCTTCCAAAAGCAAAACCAACACTGAGTCCAGATATGGAACCATGCCAACTACCTGGTGACAGGTTGATTCCATAGGACCACTTCCATCATGGAAATGGAAGCATTTTGTTCTTAAGGAATAGACAATCTGGATACGGATTTGCCTTCTTTTCATGAAATGCTTCTGTCAAAACTATCATCTGTGATTTTACATAACGCCTTTTCCACCATCGTGGAATCCCACATGTTGGGTGAAGAGACCCACTTCACAGTAGATGAAATGCAGCAATTGTCCATGCTCATGGAAATCACTGGTCTTGCCATGTTCCTTATTATCATGACATAGCTGACTTGATTGAATTATGGAATTGCCATCTAAAGGCACAGTTACAGCACCATCTAGGTGGCAATATTTTGCAAGGTTTTAATATTCTCTTCCAGCACTTTAACTCAAATGCACCAATTCTTTTATGGCCTTCCTTAGTCATTATCCAACATTCACATGCATTTAAGGCTATTGAAAACACAGTGATTTGGGTCAGGTGCACCTTAGTTCTCAAACTGACATCTTTGCTTAGAACACTTTAAAAGGTCTTGCTCAGCAGATTTGCCTAATGCAATATATTGATACCTTGACTGCTGCTCCCATGAGTGTTGAACTCTTTGACAAGTTAAATCTTTTCTTCATTTGTCTTGATGTTATTTTTTTGCCTAATTGTGAGGACTTTTGTTTTCTTTACATTGACGTGCAACCAATATTGAAGGCTGTGGTCTATGATTTTCATTAGTATTTTAAGCCCCCTTTGCTTTCAGCAACAAGGTTGTATCAATTGCATATCACAGGTTGTTAATGAGTCTTGCCCCAATTCTGATGTTACATTCCTCTTCATAACATCCAGCTTCTCAAACTATTTGCTCACCATAAGATTGCATAATTATAGTGAAATAATACAACACCTTTCCTGATTTAAAACCATTTGGCGTCCCTTTGTTCTGTTTAAAGGACAGTACTTTGTCTTGCTTTGGCTAAGTATGTGGAACTTTTCCACCATCTCTTTTCACAGATGTAGTCAATTTAACTTCTGTGTACTCCATCTGGTGAGGTCCATGTATATAGTTGTCATTTATGTTGTTAAAAAAGCTATTGGAGGGATGGGCAAGTTAAACATTGGATACCTAAAATGAGGGTACAATAAAAGCATAAAGTGACTTGCTTACAAGGTTTTAAGGGGGAGATTAGTTTAAGAGTGTATGGGGGAAGAAAGAGTTCCCACTGAGGTGTTTTCATCTTGTCTAGATGAGTCTGGTGAACAGAGATGGGGATAAGATTCTTATGATTCAATAGAGAGTAATTGTTATCATGACTAATTGCGACTGTCACAATTATAAAAGTAGAAGTTTTGTAACAAAAACAGGGGAGTGGTTAATCCTACTGTCCAGAAACAGAGGACACTAGGACTATCAAGGGAGAAGAGCACATGCAGCATGCAGGACCTTATCCAGAGAAGCAGCAATGCCAGAGACGGAGGCAGAGATGGGGACATGGAGAGGAGGAGTGGCTGAGGACTCTAGATTCATGGCAAGAGAGGGACAAATAGCTGTTGGCCAGGAGGCAGACTTGCTGAATGTGCCCTTTGGAGGTGTAAATTATTATATATGCCTGAGTGTTTTGTTTTGTTTTAAAAAGAGCTAAAGTGAGTAAAGAGAAATACTGTTAACTGATGGTACATGGAGGGGATTATAATCATTGTAATGAAACAAGGCTGTATGATTTGTTGAATGTAAAACTGAATATCTGCCCTGTAAACTTTCACTCAATCCACAATAAAAACCTTAAAAAAAAATAATAAAATGTATTTGCAATGAAGAAATCATTGTTCTTGCAAATTCTCTTATGTAATATCAGGCATCTTTTCTATCACAAAGGTCATATTTTCCAATTATGGATCCTTCCTCTTTGTTTCCAACCTTTGCATTCCAATCACCAGTAATTTAACAATGCATCTTGGTTGCAGGTTTGATAGTTTTCAAATGAAGAAGTTGATGGAATTCTGCAATTACATCATCACTGGCTTTAGTGGTTGTTGCAGAAATTTGATTATAATTTGTATTAACTGGTCTTACTCGCAGGCATATAGATATTACCCTATCACAGACAGCATTGTACTTCAAGACATCTTTCATTATAATTTCTTGACTTTATCTTCCCAAGCAGGTATTTGAAAACTTCTCTTCAGTTATTTTACTTTTTAATTTTTTCCTATCATTTTATATTTTCTCTGCTTAAGGACTTCTGGCGTGGTGCTCTAAAATAAACACTGGACTGCTAACTGTAATGTCGGTTGTTCAAACCCTCCAGATGTTCTTCAGAAATGACTTGAAGGCACTTAACAAAAACACAACACTCAAGAACAAATTTCATACTCTCTGACTTCCATTTTGCTTTTTCTTTCTTTCCTGTCTTTTAAATTATCATTTCCTTTCTTCATGTATGATGTTCTTGATGTCATGCCATACTCCTCTGGTCTTTAGTTGTTAAGTGTCTAATGCTTCAAATCTGTTCATGAGATGGTCTCTAAATTTAGGGACATATACTCAAGATCCTATCTTGTCCCTCATGGACATATTAGCCTGAACTTGCATGTGAAAAATTGATGGTCTGTTCCACAGTCTGCTTTTGGTCTTGTGTTGACTGATGGTTTTGAGCATCTCCATTGTCTCTTCCCACAGATGTAGTTAATTTGATTTTTGTATTCCATCAAATGAGGTCCACATGTATACTTGCTATTTATGTTGTTGAAAAAATGTATTTACAATGAATAAGTCATTGTTCTTGCAAAAGTCTGTATTGTGATCTCCAACATTGTTTCTATCACCACCTGTCATTTTTTAAATTCCTTTTTCCCTCTTTCTTATCCTCATTACCAGTAATTATCAATGTATCTTGACTGCATGCTTGACAAATTTCTTCAATTTCATAATAACTAGCATTAGTGTTTTAAGCATAAATTTGAATAGTATTGTTATGAACTCATCTTTTTTGTAGACATATAGATATTATTCTATATTCTGCACTTCAAGACAGATTGTGAAATGTTCTTTTTGATGGTGAACGTGATGCCATTCCTCTTAAATTTGATGTTCCAGGTATAAGTAATACATATAATCATCCAATTCAAATTGGCCAATATGAATCCATTTCAGCTCACTAATGCCTACGATATTGATCTTTATGAGTTCCATTTCAATTTTGATACCTTCCAGTTTTCTAGGTTCATATTTTGTAAATTCCAGATTCTGGTTATTAATGGATTTCTGAATCTTCTACTTCTCATTTTGAGTTGTTCCTCACTAGCAAATAAAAGTTTCCAGTGTTTTGCTCCATCCACATTGTTAAGGTCAACTCTACTTTAAGAAGGCTGCTATTACCCATTCCTATTTTGAGTGCCTTCCAAGCTTTGGTACAATATCAGGCAATATTTTGCTGTTACTCATAAACTTCTCAGTGGCTATTTAGAAGTGGTCTGTTTTTCCTTCTTCCTAGTTAGAATTAATCTGGAAGCTCCACTGAAACATGTACACACTGGATGACTCTGCTGGTATTTAAAATACCAGTGGCATAGCTTACAGCATTACAGCAACACTCAAGGTACCACTGCATGACAAATTGACAGGTGAGTGTTGGAAAAAAATGAGCAAGGAATATAGATATACCATTCACACATGCAGAGATACAAACAGAGTAACTTTAATTACTTAAAAAAATGTTCAAATTTACTCTACATTAAAATCCTGCAAATCAAAACAAAGGGATATATACATACAAATACACATGTATATGCTTATATATACTGATTGTTTTTGTTAACTGCCATTGAGTCAGTTCTGACTCACAGAGACCCTGTTTAGGGATGTTGAGGAGTGGATGGTGAGCTTAAACCCCTAACCTTGCCGTTCAAACCTACCTTGCATTCTAGCACCTTAACCTGCAGCACCACACCAGGCCTGCATATATACTGAGAAGGGCAGCAGAATAAAAACGATTAATTGTTTCTGGAAAGTAATTTGACAAATTCCAACAAAAATTCAAAATGTATGTATCTTTTGATCCAGTATTTCTATGTCTGGGATATTTACTTCAGATATATTCATTATATGTACAAATAAATTTATCAAAACTTTTAACATTATCTATCGAAGCCAAAGACTCAAAACTAGGTAAATGATCATCAAGATGGAACTGATAAAACAAATCATGTTGTCATTGCTGTTGTTAAGTGCAGTTGAGTCAGTTCTGACTCAGAGAAACCCCGTATATGGTTTTGGACTAGCAGCTGGTGAGCTTAACTACTGACTTTGCTGTTCAAACTGACCTTGCAGTCCAGCTCATTGACCCACAGCACAACACCAGGACTTGAATTATATTGTTGTTGTTTTTGTTGTTGTTGTTGTAGTTAAGTGCTGTCGAATTGGTTCTGACTCATAGAGATGCTGTATAGGGTTACCATGGAGCGGCTGGTGAGCTGGAACCACTGACATTGCAAATTCAAACCAACCTTGCAGTCCAGCACATTAACCTACAGCAGCATGCTATATAAAAGGTATTATAGGTAAGAGATCCACATAATAGATAGAATAGGTAAGAGATCTCTTTAATAGGTAATGATAGAATCATTTCCAAATACATTAAAAGGTTAAAAAAAATGAGACAGGAAAATTTAATTACTATCCACCAATCTATTTACTGTCTTTAAGTAGATCCCAAAGTGACCCTATAGAACAGAATAGAACTGATCCTTAGTATTTCTTAGGTTTCAAATCTTTACTTGAGGAGACAGTCTCATCTTTCTCTCATGAAATGGCTGGTAAATTTGAACCACCCACCTTCAATTAGCAGCAAAACACTTAACCCACTATGAAAATGGTGGTGGTGGTTGTGTTCCACCAAATTGATTTTGACTCATAGTAACACTGTATTGAGTTTCCAAGGCTGTAAATCTTTATGGTGAGCAGAAAATCTTTCTCTGATGGACTGACTGGTAGACTTGAAATACTATCTTGTGATTATCTGCCAAGCTTGAAATCCACTATGTTACCAGGGCTCCATTGTTATGCCAATGATTGTTGCTGTTGTTAAGGGCCATTGAGTCAGTTGTGACTCATAGAAACCCTGTATAGGGCTTCTGAGGAGTTGCTGGTGAGTTTAACCAATGACCTTTGTAGTTCAAACCTCCATGCAGTCAAGTGCAATATCCCACAGCACAAAACCAGGACTCTGTTTATGCAAATTGTTGTGTTGTTAAGTGCCATTGAGTCTATTCTGACCTATAGTGATCCTGTATAGAGTTTCTGAGGAGGGGCTGGTGAGCTTGAACTGCTGACCTTGCAGTTCAAACCGACTTTGCAGTCCAGTTCATTAATCCACAGTACCACACCAGGA
>NW_006408661.1:2014668-2015915 GCF_000296735.1 Chrysochloris asiatica
ATGACTGGAGAAGACTATGATTGACAGAAAGTAAATAAAATTTGAGCAAATATTGATATCCAATATGTGATAGAATATTTAATATATTAATTATGCACAACATTTAAAATAGAGATTAAGAAAGAATTTCTGGAAATTAAATATACAATTACAAAGAAGTACTATTAATAGAAAGCTAAAATATTCTTCCAGATAGAAATGAGAGAGAAAGAAATATTAAGAAGATTAGAAAAACTTGGAAACATTTTGAAATGTTTGAAAAATCATGGTTATGGATAAATAATGGCGAGAATAGGTAATGCTGCCAAATTTTACATGTAAAGAATGTTGAAATTATCAATATTATGTGAAATATATATTCACCATAATTTTTATAATTAGAATAAAAGAAGTATTAGAAAGAGACAAAGACACAGAAAAAGAATAGAGAGAAAAAAAAAATTCAAGAAACAAAAGTCAAGGGTATTTCGGATTTGGGGACAGGAGAAGCAGAGACAAGCAGGGGAGGCTCCTTGACAGAGGCTCAAAAAAAAGAGGTGTTTTGCAAGAACAGCTCCAGTGCTTTAGATCTAATACAAAGTGGGCAGCATCAGTTTTCAGTACCCACTGGTGGAGAAATCTCACTGTGATGGGAATACACATCCATTTCTGATTTGATCAGGATGCTGCCTGCAGGCCCCTCAGCCTGGGCTGAGATCAGAGGATGGGGCTACAGCCAGGCTGATACAGCACTAAAGCCACAGAGCAGCCTCTGGAAAAAGAGGTTTGATGGCTTTTTCACTTTTATTTCTTCCTTTTCCCTGTCTGGACACCTTCAGACAGGTGAGAGCACTCCCAAAAGGGTCCAGTATTGTGCCCACAGGGTAAAAATTTCCCAAGGTACAAAGAGGAAATCCCTGAAAGTTCCAGGGGTGCCACAAGCAAATCCTTTGGCTGCTTATGACATCTTTATGTGGGACTTAAGCCTAAAGTTGACCTTGGTGGGACCCTTTATTCCTGCCTTAACTAACAAGAGACAGCAGGTCTGGCCATGCAGCCAAACAGTATTCACCCCTTGTAAAACACCAACATAAAAGTCAAGAGCCAACACCTACTATTATATACAAGGACACAACTATTTTGAGAAATAAATTGTGCATATGCAGATACTTAACTGACCTACAAGGCTGGAAGGTGGGAAGGCACTCAGAAAGCGACTGTGGAAAAAAATGCCTCCTCAAAGTAGGGTTGACCATAATGACATGAAT
>NW_006408661.1:2020745-2023585 GCF_000296735.1 Chrysochloris asiatica
AATGTTTCAGTGTACATTTCAAAAAAAAAAGAAAGAGAGAAGGAATGGAAGAAGCAAATGCTGTTGAAGATGATGCATGGAGGGGATTGCAATCACATTGTAATGAAACAAAATATGATAAGATAAATGTAATGCTGATGTTCTCCCATGTAAACTATCACTCAATTCAAAATAAACACTTTAAAAAAAAAATCTAGCATGTGGAAGAGAAAGGTTGATTCACAACTTCTTCCTCCAAATTTTGCTTACTCTTTATCAATAGAATAATTCAGGTAATGCAATGTTAATTAATTCTTAATGTGAACTAGTCATTGCTGACTTATAAACTGTATTAACTGCTGTTGATGGTAAAATCCTGGTTCCTGATTTTTTTTTTTTTTTTTTTTCAAAACTAGTTTTCAATTTTAGCTTGTTAACATCAATGACTTGGTCATTGTATTATAAATGAGATGGCATGGTGCCAGTTATCTTCTAATTCAGTTAAATAAGACATTTGTTGAGGTTAAAAACAAAACAAAACAAAACAGAAAGTTGGAAAATAAGTTGGGATGGAAGCAAGAATCACATGGAAAGAAGTGGTATAACTGATATTGCAATTATTGAAATGAAACTAAGTATAAGAGTTGTTTAATGTAAAATCTGCTCTGTGAATCTTCACTCAATTGACAAGAATAAATTATAAAACAAACACACACAAAAAGAAAGATAAGGCAAGTGACATTGAGAATAAAATGTAAGAGGTTTATAGAGAGGTATTTATTCAACTTCTGAAAAGAAAAACATTAATATTAGAATGAGAAAATAATTATATAATTAAGAAATAAAATAATCCCAAAGTCAAGGAACTGAAAATAAAAATTCAGATAAAATAAAATAGTCCACCACCTAAAACTTTGCATTTCAGAATCACAAGGATTAAGAGAATACATGAAACAATACTGAAAAGATGATGATAAATAGCTACCTAAAACTAGTATCAGTTCTTCTACGGTCTTCCTTATTCATTGGACCTGTCTCTGGAGAAGGATGTCATGTTTTGTAAGGTGAAGGGTCAAAGAAAAAGAGGAAGACCCCCAGTGAGATGGATTGGGAAATTGGCAATGTCCATGGGCTCAAGCATGGCAACAATTGTGAGGCTGGCCCAGGACCAGGCAGTATTTTGTTCTGTTGTGCATAGGGTCACTATGAATTGATACTAAGTCAATGGCACCTAACAACAACAACAACAACAAAGTTATTATCCCACTCATCTGACAGTCTGGCATACTGTGGTGGCTTGTTTATTTATTTTATGCTCAAAACTATGTCTCCTATAATTAAATACCAGTGTTACCCATGGATGACAGATTTCAATGGAGCTTCAAGACTAAGACAGACTAGAAAGAAGGAGAGAAGGAACAATATACTTATCAATAGTTAGCCACTGAAAATTTTATGAATTACAGTGGAATACTCTCAGAGAACACTGGAATATTGACTATTGAAACATGATGGATAGCACCAGAATATCTTCAGCTATAGTTTCTGTTGGGGAAGAACTGCCTCCTCATAGTTGAGTTGACTGACATGTGAAATAAGAAAACTTTCAGTACTATCATTTTTTGGTGGTGCACATCTCAAAATGAAAACAATGACTGTAAACATCCATTAATAAATGAATGTGGAATGCAAGAAGTATGAATCTAAGGAAATTGGAAGTGCTCAGCAATGAAATGGAATAATTAAGATCAATATTCTAAGCATTAGTGAACTGAAAAGAACTGGTATTGGCCATTTTTAATCTGACAAACATAGAGTTTACTCTGCTGGGACTGAAGAATTGAAGAGGAATGCCATCACATTCATCAAAAAGAATATTTCAAGATCTATCTTGAAGTATATTACTGTCTATAATAGGATGATTTCCATACACCTACAAGGAAGACTAGTTAATACCAGTATTGTTCAAATTTATGTACCATCCCCTAAAGCCAGTGGTAATGAAATGGAATTATTCTACCAACTTCTTCGATCTGAAATTGGCAATCATGAAATCAAGATGTATAGGTAATTACTGGTAACTAGAATGGGGAAATTGCAAACAAAGAGCAAGGATCAGAATCTGGAAAATATATCTTTGGTGATAGAAAAATACTAGAGATCACATGATAGAATTTTGCTAGAACAATGACTTGTTCATTGCAAAGACCTTTCTTAAACAACATAAAAGCTGACTATACACAAGGACCTCACCAGGTGACATACACAGAAATAAAATTGACTATATCTGTGGGAAGAGACAGTGGAAAAGCTCCATATCATCAGTCAAAACAAGGCCAGAGTCAGACTATGAAACAGACAATCAATTGTTCATATGTATGCTCAGGCTGAAGCTGAAGAAAATTATAACAATTTCAGGACAGCCTAAATTAGACCTTGAAAAAAATCGAGCCTGAATTTAGAAATCATTTCAAAAGTAGATTTCATGTAATAGACAATAATGACTGAAGACTAGAAGTGTTGGGATGGCATCGATGACATTAAATAAGAAGAAAGCAAAAGATCAGTAAAAAGATAAGAAAGAAGGGGAAAACACATAGATGTAAGTGCCTCTCTCTGAAAGTTGGTCTCCAGTATAGAGAAGTTAAAGCAAATGGAAGAATTGAGAAAGTAAAAGCTGAACAGAAATTTTCAAAGAGCATCTCTAGAAATCAAATGAATTCAAGTTTTATAGTAAAATATTCAAAGACCTGGAGTAAGAAAACAATAAGAGAAGAACACATGGTTTCAAAATGAATGATCTGAAAAAAAAATTCAAGCCTTGACTTGTAATATTAAAGTATCCTTTGGGAAAAATATTG
>NW_006408661.1:2024298-2045505 GCF_000296735.1 Chrysochloris asiatica
TGTACACTAAGCAAATAATTCAAGAAACTGGATTGTATGAAGAAAAATGTGGCATCAAGATTGGAGGACTCATTAATAATTTATGATATGCAGATGATATAATCTTGCTTTCTGAAAACTAAAAGGACTTAAAAGAACACAGCCTTCTATATGAGTTGAAACTCCATATAGAGAAAGCAAAATTTCTCACCACTGGACCACTATGTAAACTCATGATTAATGGAGGAAAGATTGAAATTGTAAAAAACTGAATTTTGCTTGGCTCCACTATCAACAATCATGGAAGTAAAACTTAAGAAATCAAAGGATGTATTGTATTATGCAAATCTGTTGCACAAGAACTATGTAAAATGTTCAAGAGCCAAGATTGAGGATTAGGTGAGCCTGATGCAAGCAATGGTATTTTCAGTACGTTCATGCACATGTGTTAAGTTGGACAGTGAGTAAGAAAGACTGTAGAAGAATTCATGCATTTGAGTTATGGTGTTGGAGAAGAATAATAAAAGTCCCATGGAGTGCTGAAAGAAGCAGCAAATCTGTGTTGGCAGAAGTATGGCCAGAATGTTTCTTGGAAGCCAGGATGACCAGATTTTATCTGTCATTCTTGAGACATACTATCAGAAGAGGACATATTCCAGGACAAAGATATCACACTTGGTGAACTGGAGGGTTAGCAAAAAAGAGGAAGGCCCCCAACAAGATTGATTGGCACAGTGACAGCAGCAGTGGATCAAGCTTAGCCATTGTTAAGATTGTGCATGACCAAGCAGTGTTTTGAATAAGGTCACTATGTGTAGAAACCAACTTGATGGCACCTAACATTAATGCTACTAGCTGTCCATTATGGTTTCTAAATATCAATGATGGAGCTCTTTAAAGTTCTAGGAGAAAGGTAATTTGTTTATAACCAGCAAAAATATCCATGCTGTTAAGTTGTTAATTGCCATCGAGTCTGTTCTGACACATAGCAACACTGCATAGGGTTTCTGAGGAGTGACTTGTGAGATTGAACCACTAACCTTATGGTTCAAATAAAGTTTGAAGTCCAGTGCATTAATCCACAGTGTCACACCAGGACTCCAAAATATCCATAAATGAATAAATTAAGTAAGTAAGTAAGGACTTCATCAGATTAAAAATCTCTCAGCATTATTGTTTCCTATATAATAATCCTTTAAATATACCTCATAAGGGAAAATGATAAAAAATAAGGCATTCATTTTTTTTAAAAAATGGTATGAAACTAATTAGCAAACTAAAAACAAACCCATGGATAATTGAACTATAACCAACTAAAAGATAAACCTTTTCAATTTTGATATCCAATAAATCACAGGTGTCCAATCAATTTTTCTTTAAAGAGATAAAGTAAATTGATTAGAAGAGGCATTGTATTATGTTGATATCTTTTGGTGATAGTAAAGTAATAATCTGGAATCCCTGGGTGGTACAAAAGATAATGCACTCAGCTGCTAACTAAAAGTATGAAGGTTCTAGATGGAACTTGAAAGAAATGCTTGGTAATTTATTTCTGAAATTAGTCACTGAAAATCCTATGGACTTGGGTTCTATTCTGATACATATGGAATCACTATGAGTTGGAATTAACTTGATGGCAACTGTTATTTATTTATTTGAGTAACAATTTATTCTGTTTCTGTGAACAGTGTCATACTTAACTTCTAAGATTAACCCTCAAATACTCTATTTCTGAAACTGCTTTTACCTAAACTTCAGTCTTGGTGTGGCATTACCAGATAATGCACTGGACCTCAAGGTTAGTTTTGAACAAAAAGGTCGGTGGTTCAAACCTACCTATCACTCCTCAGAAACCCAACACAAGGTTCCTATGCATTGGAACAAACTTGACAGCATTTAACAACAACAACAATCTCAATATTAATATTTCTACCACTTGTCTGATGGCTCATTTTACTGTGGTGGCTTGTGTGTTGCTGGAAGCTTGGAAGCAGGTTCACCATAGTAGATAGATTTCAAAAGAACTTCCAGACTAAGACAGACTTGGAAGAAGGAAAGCAGACTATTTCTGAAAGGTTAGCCATTGAAAACTTCATGAACAACAATAGAACATTGTTAGACATTGTGTTAGAAGAAGAAATCATTTTGAATAGCAGCCAAATGTTATTAGATGTAGTGCTGGAAGATGAGACCCTCAAAGTGGAAAGCACTCAAAATACAACTGGGAAAGAGTTGCTGCCTCAAAGAAGAGTGGTCATTATGATGCAAAAAAAGTAACACTTTTGGAACCTTCATTTTCTGATGTGGCACAACTCAAAATGAGAAGAAATGGCTGCAAACATCCATTAATAATCAGAACATGGAGTGTATGAAGTATGACTCTAGAAAAAATGAAATTGGTCAGCAATGAAATGGAATAAATTAAGATACACATACTAGTTGAGCTGAGATGGATTTGTACAGGCCATTATGAATCTGAGAATCATAAGGTTCACTATGTTGAGAACAATACATTTAACAGGGATGGTGTCACGTTCATTATCGAAAAGAATATTCCAAGATCTATCTTGATATAAAATGCTCTCTGTGGTAGAATAATATCCATACGTCTACAAGGAAGACCAGTTAATACCACTATTACTCAAATTTACATAGTAACCACTAAAACCAATGATGATGAAATTGAATAATTCTACCAACTTAGTCTGAAAGTGATCAAACATATAATCAAGATTTATTTATAATGAATGGTGATTGAAATATGAACATTAGAAACAAAGACAAAGGATCCATAGTTGGAAAATATGGTCTTGGTAATAGAAATGATCCTGGCGATTGCATTATAGAATTTTGCAAGATCAATTCCTTGTTCATTGCAAATACCTTCTTTTCATTTATATTAAAGATGACTACACTGAAGGACCTTATAAGATGAAATATTGTGGAATCTAATTGAGTGCATCTGTGGAAAGCGAAAAGCTTAATAACATCACTCACAAAAATATCAGGGGGTGAGTGTGGAACAGAACATCAGTTGCTCCGACACAAGTTCAGGCTGAAGTTGAAGAAAATTAAAACAAGTCCATGATTGCCAAATTATGACCTTGAACATATCCCACCTAAATTTAAAGATCATCTCAAGAGATTTGGTGCATTAGGCACTAATGACTGAAGATAAGAAAAAATTTGAAAGAACATCATACAGAAAGAAAGCAAGTGGTCATTTAAAAGACAGGAAAGAAAAAAAAGAGAGAGAGAAACTGGATGTCAGAAGACACTGAAACTGGCTCTCCATTGTACAGATGCTAAACTGAATTCAAGAAATGAGGATGTCAAAAAGCTGAGCAGAAAATTTCAAAGGGCAGCTTAAGGACAAAAATCCAAGTAGTGTAATGAAATGTGCAAAGATGTGGAGTTAGAAAACAAAAAGGTCTAAACATACTCAGCATTTCTCAAGCTGAAATAACTGAAGAAAAAATTCAGACCTCGACACCAAATTGACGGTCTCTATGGGTAAAATGAAGTCCTGGTGTGACGCTGTGGGCTAATGACTGCAAAGTCATTTGAACCACAAGGTTAGTGGTTCAAGCTCACCAGCCAATCCTTGGAAACCCTATACAGGGTTGCTATGGGTCAGAACTGACTCGATGGCACTTAACAACAACAACAACAACAAATGGGTAAAATATTGAATAATGCAGAGAGCATAAAAGAAAATGGAGTTACACACAGAGTCACTGTACCAGGTACAAGTGGTTAATATTCTCCCATTTCAAGAAGTAGCATATGATCAAAAACCAATGATACTGAAGGAACCATTTCTAGCTGCATTGAAGGCATTGGTGAAAACAAGTTTCCAGGAATTGATGGAACTCAAATTGAAAAATTTCAACAAACTGATGCAGTACTGGAAACACTGACTCATCTATACCAAGAAATTTAGAAGACAGCCACCTGGTCAATCAATTGGAAGAGAACCATATTTGTTGACGTTTCAAAAAGAGAGGACCCGATGGAATGCATAAATAATAGAACTATATCATTCATATCACACTCAAGTAAAATTTTGCTTAACATAATTCAAAAACAGCTGCAACAGTAAATCAATAAGGAATTGCCAGAAAATCAAGCTGGATTTAGAAGAGGATGTGGTACTTGGGATACCATTGCTGACATCAAATGGATCTTGGCTGAAAGTAGAGATTAGATAGATGTTTGTGTGTGCTTTATTGACTATGCAAAGGGCTTTAACTGTGTAGATCATTGACAAGATATAGATATCATTGCAAAGTATGGACATTCTTGGATACTTAATTGTGCTCATGAGGATCCTATAAATAGACCAAGCGGCAATCTTTTGTAGAGAACAAGGGGATACTGAATAGTTTAAAATCAGGAAAGTTGAGTGACACAGTTATACGCTTTCATCAAACATGTTCAATGTGTATGCTGAGCAAATAATCTGAGAAACCAAAATACATGAAGAAGAAAATAGAATCATGCTGGAGGAAGACTCACTGATAATATGCAATATGCAGAGTATGCAACCTTGCATGATGGAAGTGAAGATAAGTACCATAGCCTTCAGAATGAATTACACCTCAATGTAAAGAAAACAAAAATCTTTACCACTGAACAAATAAATAATATTATGATAAATGGAGGAAAATTGAATCTGTTAAAGACTTTATTTTGCTTGGATCCATAGTCAACACTCATGAAAGCAAGAGTCATGAAGTCAAATGACACATTGCATTGGGCACATCTGCTGCACAAGACCTCAGTAAAGTGTTCAAGAGCAAAGATATTAGTTGGAGGTCTAAAATGTGCCTGACTCAAGCTATGAGATTTTAATTTTTCTCAGATGTATGCAAAAGTAGTATGATTGAATAAGAAAGACTGTAGAAAACTGATATATTTGAGTGATGGTATTGGAGAAGAATATTGAAAATATCATAGATGGCTACAAGAACACATAAATCTGTGTTGGAAGAACAACAAGAATTCTCCTTAGAAACCAGCATGATAAAATTCAGTCTTTGGACATGTTATCAGGAGGAACTAGTACCTGGAGAAGACATCATGCTTGGTAAAGTGAAGGGTCATGAAGAAGGAGGACGATCCCTAGCAGACATAGTGCATAGTGACAGCAACAATGGAATTAAGTGTAATAATAACTATGAGTGTGGCTCAGAACCTCTAAGTGTTTCTTTCTGTTCACAGGGCTGTTATAAGTTAGAACTGATTCAACGGCACCTAACAACAACAACAACAAATCGTAATATCATATGGTGCATGTTTTACCATTCTAAATCATTGTTAAATTTAGCATTAGTGTGGCAGCAGTATAATCAACTAACTTTCTAAACACCTTGGTTATTCCAGATGCAGATTTAAATTATGTTAAAGTGTTGTACAGGGAATTATTGAATATATCACTCATGACCTTAGTTTTTGTAACTTCCCCTAAATGTTTGAGTGGGAGTATAGGACTATAATTCTGGGATTGGTTGGTTTGACCATCCTGCTAGATTTAAAATGAGCTATCTCAGAAGCAGAAAGAGAAGATCTCACACCACCAAGAAGAAAGAATCTTTGGGCACCAAGATTCTTGTACAAAGGAACAGCAGCGGCAGAGGTGGCAGAACCAGAGTACGAGACAAAAGATAACTGAGAAATTACATCACAGTATATTGACTGAATTAATTTGATTAAGAGAGAATCTGGTTTTCATTATAGAGAGTTAAAAAGATGAAATCACTATGGTGCATTTATAGCCAGTCTATCCAACATACAGGGACAGATAAAATATTACTTTGTAACTGGCTTCATGGCTTCAACTCAAGTGATGTTTAGAGAATGAAAAGATTGTGTATAATTATCTGATTACATCACGTTTCTGTGCAGAAATGTGATGTAGAAAAAAACAGTTTTAAATTATTTTCTCCGGACCTATTCATTTGACTAGCATATTTCTCTTGCCTCCAAGCACCAAAAACATACACTTTATTAAATGCAACTACAAAGTAAATTTAAACCAAATTGATTTCCAATATCACATAAGATCTATGAAACTATAAATTAGCTTAGAACAATTATTGAATATTCCATAAACTCAAAAGGAGCCATGCAAATATAATCATAAAACTTCCTGACCATCCAGGGAATCCAGCATATGCTTTAGGATACTGATGATCACTAACATCTGCTATGTGAGTGGAAAAAAGCCATGGAATTTTGCTAAACAGTAAAACTCAGAGTCTTATAAATCTGTTTAGAGTGTTCTGTGGCCTAGGATCATGGATGCCCCTAAGTGTAAATGCCACAGAGTTTGATAGGCTTTCCAAAGTCTTGGATTTCGTCATACCTGTCATTATCAAATCTGTTCTAATACAGTTTTAGATGACTTGTGTTATTGTTACATGCTGTTGATTTTATTTCAACTCATAGTGACCCTGTTTAGGGTTTCCTAGGAGCAGCTGGTGGACTTGAACAACCAAACTTATGTTTAGAAATCCAGTCCTTTTCCATATCAGGACTCCTCTAGATAATTAAACTGAGTCAATATGCTACAGATGAATAAATATTTCTATAACTGTGATTTATTTCTAAACAAAAAGACTTAAGCTACAATAACAGTACTAAGTAGTTGATGATGTTTCACTCAAAGCTCAGAAAATCCAATGTATATATTTTGGATTTAGCAAATTCAATAATTGTCTTCATCCTTTTATCTCCTTCATGAATGAGGTACATTGTATATTGATTTAGCAAAATTGCAGATATTTATTGGAATTCTTGAAAGGATAAATTTTAGTGGGGAAAGAATGAAGGGACTTCATGGGGACAAGTAACATTTCTATAGTTGCATGTACTTTTCTTTCATGAATCTTGAGTGGTAAGATAGGGCAAGAGAATATTCTGTCCTTTGAATTGAGGGAGAGTAGGTTTTAGAGCTCTGGGATCTTCTATCCTCTCTTATTCTGGCCTCATTATGACTCTCTTGTAAATGATAAACTAAGTTGGACTTTAGACACTTTTTTTCTTAAACTGAACGTTTATGATCATCAAAGCTATAAATCAGGGATTTGGATGTGAAATATGGTGCTGAGACTACTTTAGCTGTAAATCTAAATAAATCAGTTTTTACATGGTGTAATCTATTCATAAAATTCATCCACTGAGAATCCTGTGGAGCACAGTTCTACTCTGACACACACAGGGCTCTGTGAGCTCTGGTAGCGTAGTGGTTACAAATCGGACTACGAACTGCAAGGTCAGCAGTTTGAAACTATCAACTGCTCCATGGGAGAAAGATGAGGCTTTTTGTTCCTGTAAAGATTTACAGCCTTGGAAACCCTGTTCAGGGTTGCTATGGGTTGGAAACGACTAGACAGCACTTAACAACAACAACACCTACCAACAGTGTAGTGGTTAGGAATCAGGCTGTGAACCTTAAGGTAAGCAATTCGAAACTACCAGCTGTTCTGCAGGAGAAAGATGAGGCTTTCTGCTCCATAAAGATGTATAGCCTCAGAAACCCTGTATACGGTCACTATGAGTTGGAATAGACTCCACGACACATAACAAACCTACCAATAAAAATTGAAATATTTCAACAAACTGATGCAGTAGTGTAGGCACTCACTCATCTATGTAAGAAATTTGATAGTCATCCCCTTAGCCAACTAATAGAAAGAGATCCATATTTGTGCCCATTCAAATAAGAGGTGACCCAACAGAATGCATAAATTAGCTGACATTATCATTGATATCACCTGCAAGCAAAGTTTTGCTAAAGATAATTCAAAGAAAATTGTAACAGCACATTAAAAGAGAAATGTCAAAGGTTCAAGCTGGATTTAGACAAGTATGTAGAGTGAGAGACATCATTGCTGATGTCAGGTTGATCTTGAATAAAAGCAGAAAACAACAGAAAGAGATTTCCCTGTATCTTATTAACTATGCCAAATACTTTCAACTGTGTACATCATGACAATCTGTGGAAAACAATGCAAAGACTGGATATTCCAGAACACTTAGTTGTGCTCGTGAGGAACCTGTATATAGAGCAAAAGGCAGTCATTTGAACAGAACACTGGGACAATGGACGGTATAGAATCAGGAAAGGTATATACCAGGATTCTATTATTTCAATCATTCGATTTTTATCCTAAGCAAATAATCCGAGAAACTGCATTATATGAAGAAGAACATGGCATTAGGATTGGAAAAAGAATCATTAAAAACCTGTAATATGCAGTTGACACAATCTTGACTACAGAAAGCTAAAACTACTTAACATACTTACTGATGAAAATGAAAGATACAGTCTTCAGTATTGGTTGCAACTCAATATAAAGAAAACAAAAAAACAACAAAGTGCATCAAGATAAATGGAGAAAAGACTGAACTTGCCAAATACTTTATTTTGCTTGTATCCACCATCAACACTCATGGAAGTAGCAATCAAGAAATCAAACAATGTAATGTTTTACAGTGTTCAAGACCAAAGATGTCAGTTTGAGGACTCAGGTGCACCCGATCCAGCCATGGTATTTTCAATTGCTTTGTATGCATGTGAATGTTGGACAGTGAATAAGGAAGACTAGAAGAATTGACAGATTTGAGTTATAGTGTTGGAGAAAAATATTCAATGCATCACAGACTGCCAAAAGAACAAACAAATCTGTGTTGGAAAAGTATAGCTGGAATGCTATGTAGAAGCCATGATGGTGAGACTTTATGTCTCATACTTCGGACATATTATCAGGAGGGACCAGTCATTGGAGAAGAACATGATGCTTGGTAAAGTGGAGGACCAGCAAAAAAGAGGAAGATCCCACCAATGAGATGGAGTGGCACAGTGGCAGCGTCAATGAGCTCAAGTATAATAATTATTTTTAGGATGGCATAGGACTCAGCAGTGCTTTGGTCTGTCATGTGTGGTATTGCTCTGTATCAGAACCAACTCATCAGCACTTAAGAACAACAATCTTGTTGATGGTAAGTGTAAGTGTGGTGGCTCTGTAGTATAAGCATTGTTTTGTGAACCACATTGTCAGTGGTTTGAGCCCACAAGCTACTCCCCAGGTAAAATATGAGACTTTATGCTCCTGCAAAGATTTATAGACTACAAAATCTTATACAGAGTTGGAATTGATTTGAAGACACTTAGCCTCAACAACAACCTAGCTGACTAAGACTGAAAGGAGGTTTAGGGCCAAAGTGGTGGTGGCGTGCCATGGAGTAGGTTCTAACTCATAGTGACTCTAGAGAAAGTTTCCGAGGCTATAAATCTTTATGGGAACAGAAAGCCTCATCTTTCTCCCATGGAACAACTTGTAGTTTAGAATTACTGACCTTGAGGTTAGCAGTCCAACTTGTAATCACTATATTAATACTAAGTAGTAATGTGGTCCTTTACCTAAAATTGTTCTCTGTGGATGTATTTCCCTTTATATATCTTCTGAGAGAGAAAAGGAAATTAAAAAAAAAACTTGTAAAAGACAGTGATTCTCATTCACTGCTTGAGTTTGTATTTAAATAACTTTTGGAACTGTTTTGGAATTTATTAAAGGGAGTAAATTTTTCGCTTGCTGTTTTTTGTTTTTTGTTGTTTTTTCTTTTCTATATCACATTCCTTTTAGTGTTGTTGTTGCTAGATGCTATCGAGTCAGTACCAACATATGATGACTTATGTACAACAGAATGAAACACTGCCTGGTCTTGGGCCAGCCTCACAATCATTGCTACACTTGAGCCTATTGCTGCTGCCACTGTACCAGTCCATCTCATTGTGGCTGTAACTCTTCCTCTCCAACCCTCTATATATCCTACTCCCAGTACTAGTTCTTACAGATAATATGTCTGAACCATGAGAGACAAAGTCTGGCCATCCTGGCTTCCAAGGAGCATTCTGGCTATAATCAGATTGATTTGCTCTTTTGGCAGTCTGTGGTACTTTTGATATTTTCCTCCAACACCGTAACTCAAATGAATCAATTCTTCAACAGTCTTCTTGTTCAAAGTGCAACTTTCACAGTTAAAAATACCATGACTTGGGTCAGGCTCACCTTAGTCCTCAAACCGACATCTTTGCTCCTGAACACTATAAAGAGGTATTGTGCAGCAGATTTGTCTAATGCAATACATCATTTGGTTTCTTGACGGCTGCTTTCCTGATTGTTGATGATTGATACAAGCAAGATAAAGCCTTTGACAGCTTCAATCTTTTCTTCATTTATTTGTATGTTGAATAGTGGTCCAGTGATGAGGATTTTTGTTTTCCTTACACTGAGATGCAACTTATACAAAAAGCTTTGATCTTCATCAGTAAGTATTTTAAGCCCTCGCCACTTTCAGTTAGCAAGGTTGTATTATCAGCAAATCGCAGATTGTTAATGAGTCTTCCCTCCAATACTGCTGTCATCTATTTCTTCATATAATCCAGCTTCTTGGATTATTTGCTCAGCATACAGATAGGATAAATATGGTGAAAAAACACAACCCTGGCACACCCTTTCCTAATTTTAAGCCATTTGGTGTTCCCTTGTTCTGTTCTAACTGCCTCTTGTTCTATGTACAGATTCCTCATGAGCACAATAAAGTTTTCCAGAATACTCATTCTCCACAATTTTTTCCAAAGTTTGTCACATTCCACACAACTTAAAGCCTTTGCTTAATCAACAAAGCACATGTACACATCTTTCTGGTATTCTGTTTTTAGCCAAGATCCCTTTGACAACAGCCATGATATACAACATTCCACATCCTATTCTGAATTTGTCTTGAGCCACTAGAATTTTTTCTGTCAATGTATAGTTGCATCCATTTTTATATTATCTTAAATGAAAATTTAACTTGCATATGTTATTAATCATATTATCCAATGATTTCCTCATTCAGTTTGGTCGCCTCTCTTTGAAATGGATTCACATATGGATCTCTTCCAATCAGCTGGTCAGGTAGTTGTTTTCCAAATTTCTTGGAATAAATTTAATGAGTGCCTCCAGTGCTGCTTCTTTCCCTCTAGTAGAACTTTAGATAACTAACCAGAATATCTCTAACAATACTGCCACTTGTTTTCACAGACTAGGGTTATTTGGAGTACTGGTGTGGTGCTACAGAATAATACACTAGACTACGAGGTCTGTGAACTGCAAAACTGATAGTTCAAACTCACCAGTGACTCCTTGGAAACCCTGTGTTGTTGTTAAACGTGGTCGAGTCAGTTCTGCCTCATACCAACCCTGTATAGAGTTTCCAAGGAGTCACTGGTGAGTTTGAACCACCAACCTTACATTTCAAACTGACCCTGCCATTTAATGTATCAACCATACCAGATATGTTTGCTATGTACCATACCAGGACTCCTGAAAACCCTATGTTGTTGTTATGTGCCATGGAGTCGTTTCAACTCATAGCGACCCTGTATAAGGTTTCTGATGCTATAAATCTTTACAGGAGAAAAAAGCTTCATCTTTCTTCCACGGCATAGGTGGTAATTTCGAAATGCTGACCTTGCAGTTAACGGCTCAGCTCATAATCCACTACGCGCTGCCAGAGCTCTTATGCTGTGGTTGCTGAGTGCTGTCGAGTCGTTTCCAAAGCATAATGACCCTGTATATGGTTTCCAAGGAGTGTCTGGTGAGCTTGAACCACCGACCTTGTGGTTCAAATGACTGCAGTCCAGTGCATTAGCCCACAGCACTACACCAGGACTCCAAAGCTCCTAGCGTAGTGGTTACGAATCGGACGGTGAACCTTAAGGTCAGCGGTTCGAAACTACCAGCTGCTCCGCGGGAGAAAGATGAGGCTTTCTACTCCCGTAAAGATTTACACCCTCGGACCCGACCCGACTCGATGGCACTTAACAACAACAACAACAACATTAGTAAAAACCGACTTGATGTTGCTTAACAAAACAGCAACAGGATTATTTTGAAAACAAAGATAATTTAAAGTACGAAAGCATTAACGACGTCACATTCAAAAGCCAGAAAAGTACATCTGCACAAGGAACTAAAAATAGGATTTTGTAGTAGAGGTAATATGAAACATATCAATAATTAATTTTTGTAGGATATTGCAAAGTAGAGAATTGAGTCTTCTGGGAAAAACTCAGCATGTATCAATCAAGAAAGACACATTTTTACCTTTAGATACATTAGAAACCCTCATGTTTAAACCATGTCCAGTCAAAAACAAAGAAGGAATGAAATGACAAGATAAAAATATAACATAAATTATCCAAGGAAAAATCATCTATGAATTTGAAGAGTTTACAGCTTACTCAAAAGGTATTTGCGCTCAAAGAATGAGATTCAAATTATGTAGCTATTATTCATGGCAATCTGTAATTAACCTTTCTATTCATAATATGTTTACTTTGAAATGGTCTTTATATGTTTATATTGAAATAGTTTATCATTTGCCTTTTTCCTTCTTCTTAGTCATCTTCTTAAAGATATTTAATTTCCAGAAAATACCAAAATAATCTGGTCAGTAATTTATTCCTAATACTAATTACATAGCCATGAATTTGGAAATTTAGTGGCAAGTTTATGCTTTATATGAAATTTCTGAAAGATAAGACCTTGATCCCCATTCCTGTGGTTGATGCTCTGAAAACCCCCAGCTTCTCACAATATCCTTTAATTACAAATTGACATGTGATGATTCCCTAATAATGTAACACCTGTCCTCACAAGATGCAGTTTCAGAATGTGAAAGGATAGAAAGAACACTGGTCAGGTTTAGGGTGCCACAACTGTTAGATAATTCCGAGTGACAATCTTGGGAGAAGTTACACCATGTAGTATACTTTGGAAACTGGGAATGCTGAGCAATAAAAATAGCTTTTTGAAAAGCAGCATTTTTGCTTATCTGTGACTTTTAAGCATCACATGATATCAGATCTGCTTTAGCGTACAGAGCAGAATTACCTCTGCTGATGCTTCATTGCTAAAAGACTCAGAATAAAACAGAAAGAATGTGAAATGTATCTGTTGTATATTAATATGTGAAATGTGCTAGATTGTATTTTTCATTTTTATATTTGAGTCTTTCTTTTTTTTCTTTTTTGTTGATGTTTTAATTGGACAGAGCTTGTTGTGACACAGTTACTAGTGCACCATGAAGAATATGCATTATGGATAAGAACTGTCATCTCACCCATCACCCATTTGCAGCTGCTTAGGAACCATCCAACTTAAATTTGTAAACGCTTTCCTTTTTCTGTGCTTATGGAGGTAGACAGGCACAATTCAAACCTGTAAGTTTGAAATAATAAAGGGAAAAATAATATATCACCATTATGAAGGAATAAAGTGGTTTCATAGGAGAGGAAAAAACAAGTTCCAAGGAATTTAAATCATTGGCTTTTTATTCTGCTTGTGGTTTGACAATAATTTTGACTGATAAGAGAGACTTCATGCTCACAACTATTAAGACAATTTTGACTTATAGAGACCTTACTTGGGTTTCAATAATCCTAAATCCTAAGGAAACAGACAGTTTCATCTTTCCCTCATGGACCTTCTGGGATTTTTGAACTGTGGGCCTGTGGTACAAGTGCTCCTTATAATCTCTTAGGGACTTCATAGGTTTAAAAATTAACTACCAATTTTTTTAAATTTAAAGACCATAATTAAAATACAATCTTGCCATCCTGGCTTCTAAGGAGAATTCTTGCTGTACTTCTTCTAAACCAGATTTGTTTGTTCTTCAGGCAGTCCTTGGAACTTTCAATATTTCTCACCAAAACCGTATGTCAAGTGCATCATATCTTCAATGTCTTCCTTATTCATTGTGCAACTTTCACATTCACATGAGTTGATTGAAAAGACCATGGCTTGGGTCACTTGTACCTTAATCCTCAAATTAATATCTTTTACAGAAGATTTGCTTAATGCAAGATGTTGTTTAATTTTTTGACTTCTGTTTCCATGAGCATTAACTATGGATTCAAACCAAATGAAACCTTTGACAACTTCAACCTTTTCTCCATTAATCATGATGTTATTTATTGGTCCAGTTGTATGGATTTTTGTTATCTTTGTACTGAGGTGCAATAGATACTGATGGCTGTAGTTTTTGATCATTTTCAGTAAGTATTTCAAGTCTTCTTATTTTCCAGCAGGCAAGGTTGTATCATCTGCCTATTGCAAGTTAATAAGTTTTCTTCCAATTTTGATGCCACATTCTTCATATAATCCAGCTTCTCTGATTATTTGCTCAGCATAAAGATTGCATATGTGTAGTGAAACGTTACAAAGTTGAGACACATCTTTTCTGATTTTAAACCTTTTAATATGCCCTTGTTCTGTTCTAACAACTGTTTCTTGGTCTAAGTATAAGCAAATCACCACAGTATGACAAACAAGTGGTAGATTTTATAAATTTAACTTTCTAATACTATATGTTAGTTACATCCACTCTTTCTAGGTAAAGACACTAATTCATGCAAATGGACTAACTTTCTAAGTCTCTCTTTTTCTTCATTCATGTATTCAACAAATACTAACAGATTAATTTATATGTACCAGGCACACTGCTGAATGCTAGGACTAAAGTTTTAAAGAAATCATGAATTGTCTTATTCTGATAGAAGGGAAGACATTAAACAAAGACACTTAAATATTCATTCAAATGATGAAATGTGCTATGAATGAAAAAAAAAAAAAGCTATGGCACTGTGCTATCAAGAAAGGTAGGGGTAATTCAGATTTGATATTTATGAAAGTCTTCTCTAAATAACATCACTCATCTGTCAGTATGTCAAACTATGTTGGCTTGTGTACTGCTCTGATGCTGGAAACTATGTCACCAGTATTTTAGATACAAACATTGTCACCAATGAGTCCTGGTGTGATGCTGTATAATAAGCTCTGGACTGCTAACCACAAGGTTAGTGGTTTAAAGTCAACAGTTGCTCCTTAGAAACCCAATGCTTAGTTGCTATGAGTCAGAATCAACTCAATGTAAATTAACAAAAACAAGAGTCACCAGTGGTGGAAAGGTGTCAAAAGAGCTTTCAGAATATTACAAACTAGGAAGAAGAGATGAACTGCTTCTAAATGGATAGTCACTGAAAACTTTATAAATAGCATGTAACATACTGTCAGATTTAATGCCAGAAGATGAGTACATCAGGTTGGAAGGCCCTCAAAATACAACTGAAAAAGAGATGCCTCTTCAAAGTAGAGTTGACCACATTAACATGAATGGAACAAAGCTTTTGGGACCTTGATTTACTGACGGAGCACAACTCAAAATGAAAAGAGACATCCACTTATAATTGGAACATGGAATGTAAAAAACAAGAATCTTGGAAAATTGAAAGTTGTCAAAAATAAAATGAATACCTAAAGATCCATATCCTAAGCATTAATGACTTGTAATGAACTGGTATAGACCATTTTGAATCTGACAACCGTATAGTTTTACTATGATGTGAATGTCAAATTGAAGAGGAATGGCACTGCATTTATCATCAAAAAGAGCATTTCGTGATCTATCTTAAAGTATAACACTGCCTGTGATATGATAATATGAATACACCTACAAAGTAGAACTGATACACTTTCAAAGAAGAACCTACCAAGGAGTCTTAGTGTGGTGCTGTTGGATAAGCACATGATAAACTAAGAAAAGTTTGAAGTTGTCAAAACTTCATATGGCTTTGATCCACAATCAACACTCATTAAAGTAGCAGTCAATAAATCAATGGACATATTGCATTAGGCAAATTTACTACAAAAGATTACTTTTAAGTGTTCAAGAGGAATGGTATCAATTTGAGGACCAAGGTGTTCCTAACCCAAGCCATGGTATTTTGCAATTTCCTTATATGCATGTGAATGTTGTCCAATGAATAAGGAAGACCATAAAGGAATGGATACATTTTAATTATGGTTTTGGTGGAGAATATTGAAAGTACCGTGGGTTGCCAGAACAATCAATAAATCTGTCTTGGAAGAAGAAGAGCTAGAATCTACCTTATAAGCAGGGAGTGTGACTTTGTCTCTAAAACTTTGGACATGTTATCTGGAAGGTCTAGTCCCTAGAGAATGACATTATTGGTAAAGTGGAGGTCCAGTGAAAAAGAGGAAGACTGCTAAGGAGATGGACTAACATATGGCAGTAACAATAGGCTCAAACATAACAATTGTGATGATAGTGCTGGTCTGAGCAATGTTTTTTTCAGTTGTGTATAGCGATGGGTTGCTGTGATTCAGAATTGACCCAATGGCACCTAACAATAATACAAGTAACATCTATAAGCAATTACAATTTGAGCTTAGACCTAAAGGATACAGTCTGAGAAAAAAGCATTCCATGAAGAGAGAAACGCAAGGGTTCTGCACTCTACAAAAGCTTAATCAACTAGAGGAACTTAAAAACAAAAACACTTCTTGTTTTTGTGGATAACAAGGGAGAAGGAAAACAGGAGATGAGATTGGAGCAGTATATTTAAGGCAGATGATGGAGAAGCTGGGGTAGCAAGTGAAGATCATCTTTCAAGTATGTTGTTGTTGTCAGGTGCCATTGAGTCGGAACCCACTCATAGCGACCTCATGCACAGCAGAATGAAACAATGTCCGATCCTGGGCCAACCTCACTACTGTTGCCACACTTGATGCCATCAATGATGCCACCTGGCCAATCCATCTCTTTGGGGGGTCTTCCTCTTTTTCTCTGACCCTCCATCTTACCCAGCATGACATCCTTCTCCAGCAACTGTTCCCTCCTGACAAAATGTCCAAAGTATGAGAGACAAAGCTTAGCCATCTTGGCCTCAAAAGGAGCACTCTGGATGCACTTCTTCCAAAACAGATCTACTGGTTATTTTGGCAGTCCAAGGCATTTTTAGTATTCTTCTCTAACACCACAACTCAAAGGCATCAATTCTTCTATGGTCTTCTTTATTCACGGTCAAGCTTTCGCATCCATAAGAGGCTATTGAAAATACCATGGCCTGGGTCAGGCACACCTTAGTACTCAAGCTGATATCTTTGCTCTTCAACACTTTAAAAAGTTCCTGTGCAGCAGATTTGCCCAATGCAATACGTTGTCTGATCTCTTGACTGCTGCTTCCGCGAATGTTGATAGTTGATCCAAGAAGAATGAAGTCCTTGACAACTTCAATGTTTTCCCCGTTGATAAGAATGTTGTTTATTGGTCAGTGGTGAGGATATTTGTTTTCTTGACATTGAGATATAATTCATACCAAAGGCTGTGTTCTTTGATCTCATCAGTAAATGTTTTAAGTTCTCTTCACTTTCAGCAAGCAAGGTTGTATCATATGCATATTGCAGGTTGTTAATGAGTCTTCCTCCAATCCTGATGCCACGTTTTTCTTCATAGAACCCAGCTTCTCATATTATTTCAAGTATAGATCTATGTAATATAATAGAAGCATTGTTCTAATTCCTCTACATGTGCTATTCCATTTATTCTTAACAACACTACCATGACATACTTAATCACTATGCCCAGTTCATACCATATTCATTTTTTCTTGTTTTACCCTGATAGCAATGACTCCTTTCACAGAAAAGATGATCCACTGCTGTTCCATAATGATTTGGGATTAAATTATTATGATACATAGAGTTTTAATTGGCTAAGTTTCAGAATCAGATTTCCAAAATTTACTTCTTAGTTTTTTTTTCTTAGTTTGGAAGCTCTAATGAAATCTTCTCAGTATCATATCAATATGAAAACCTCCACTTACAGAAGGGGGGTAACTGCCCTTGAGGTGCGTTGGCTGGAACTGAACCTGAGTAGCGTAGTGGTTACGAAGTGGGATGCAAACTGCAAGGTCAGCAGTTCGAAACTACCAGGCGCTCCGCAGGAGAAAGACGAGGCTTTCTGCTCCCTTAAAGATCTACAGCCTCGGAAACCCTGTACAGGGTCGCTATGAGTCGGTACCGACTCCACGGCACATAACAACAACAACAACCATCAATGTTCCCACAGCCAACTGAGATTAATTAACTCATTGAGATCACAAACTAGATGAAAATAGCAAAATAAACATAGGAACTTCTGGATTCAGATGCCAGCAACTTAATGACTGTATTCTTCCCATGTTATACTCCCTTTCAGTTTAAGACTAGAAGATGTGAGTTCAAGATCTACTTTAAGTATTGAAAAGGTCACCCCCATCTGCTGTGCAAAGAATGCATTAAAGAGGAAGAAATATGGATAAAGAGAGAACATTTAGAAAATCACTGCAGTCATTTGGCTACCTTCAAATGTTTATGACCTGGCAAGTTACATATGACCCCATACTTGCAAGGACCATGCACTTTGCTTAGTGCTCTACTGCCAGTGTTAAATTCTAAATTTTTAAACACTGCCAGTGTTAAATTCTAAATTTTTAAACAAGGGTTCCCACATTTTCATGTTTGCTTTGCACTGGACCATGCAAATTATACTGCCAGTCCTGCTAGTATTCAACACAAGATATTCCAAAGGCTAAGATTTTTAGGTTAACTTAATTAGCCCTTAGAGATAGGTCTTGCCCTATCAATATCCTTCCTTTGGAACTAATGAGAAGTATCATATATTAAACATAAAAGCATTGAGCTAGGCAGGATTTTAGGGCTTTATAGATATGACTCAACTAAACCTCACAAGAAACTTATAAAGTAGATTTTATTATAAGCAGTCTTCAGATGAGAAAACTAAATTTCAATGAGATTAATTAATGTAACTAGTAGGAGCTCTGGTATGGTAGTAGTTGTGAGTCAGGCTGCTAACCTCAAAGGTCAGCAGTTTGAAACTACCAGCCATTCTGCAGGAGAAAGATGAGGCTTTCTGCTTCCATAAGGATTAACAACTTCAGAAACCCTATGCAGGATTGCTATGAGTTGGAACTAACTCTATGGCACACCAACAACAACAACAACTGATAGGTGACTCTAACTCAGAACTTATTCTTCTAACTAAATTTTATCCAAGTTTCTGCTTTCTATTGTCCAACTGGGATCCTATTGCTACTAAGGCCTGGGCTTAAGCCTGAGTTGCCACTGAAAATTGTCTTCCCAGATGGAAACTATTGTCATGTCTATACCCTACAGGGACACCTTGGCCTAGCTTTGTCCCAAGCATAAGAATCTGTATATTAACCAACTTGTTTTACTAACATGTTTTTTAAACAAATAATGTAAATTAACACTAAAAATCTACCATATTGGCAAAATATTTATAAATTCCTATAGATTTTATATCCACTGGACCAAAAGGATGATACTATGGGAAGGTGACTGAAAAGCACAGAACTTATATAACTGTGCAGGTTGCTGGTTACATAGATAATCCATGGGTGTTGCAACTCTACCTCATTGAATCAATTTGTCTAAACTCTAAAGATTGATGATTTTACCTACAGTGAGGATGGTACTTAAGTATGTACCCAATTATCTATAATTTCAGACAAAAGTCCTTGTGTTTCACCAGAACTCTCATAGCAACACACTTGGCAGTGATATATAACAAAATTCATACATTAAAGAGAATTCTGAAAGCTGTATTACCTAATATAAACATGTTTCCAAACTAAAATATATGTATTTTATTTTCTGCTCAAATTTCAAAATTCATCCACCTATTAAAAACAAGCAAGCAAACAAAATATATTATAATAATAATTTCATAATTTTAAAATATAATTTAAATCGAGTAGGCTAACCAATTAATCAGTGTAGTTTTCCTTGCAACTTTTGGTTAACCAAACAAAATCAAAATCAGTATGGTAACTCTAATTATATGGAACCATTCAATGTATATTCAAATTATTAATTAGAATGTGGTTTCCCAAATCAGTTGAATGCCTCAGGAAAGAACACAATGTTATTGCATATTGTATTATTCTGAATACTGGAAATAGAAAAGGGGAAAAAAGTGTTATATTTTGATGAGAAGAACTTAACCATTGCATCATACCTCATTTTTCAGGAACTGGAGTCTCTTTTGAAATAGCACTGCTTTGTTCATTAGAAGCAAAAAATCAGGTGACTGCTAAGAAAATTGTAGTGAGTAGCATTCGTACTACATACTAACCCTTATGCACTACTTAGAGATGGATTCAACTCGTCACTTTAAGTTATAGGAAGCTGACATTTTCAATCCGCTAGAAAGTTTTCTAGAACTCTGAAAACTTTTCCACAGAAGACATAAACGGCACCTGAATAATCTCCCAATTATATTAAGATTAATCGAGATATGGGGGCCTTCTTAGAAGTTTGTTTAGTAATTAACACACATAAAAGAAACTGTCTTTGTGTTAATGTTCTTTATTACTCACCAGTTGTTGATTTTTTTCCTTCTGATTTATTCCTGCCCCCCAATCCATACCCCACTCCCACCTGTTTTCAATAACCATTCCTTTGAAAAAAGGAATGAGTTACAAATTGCCCATTCATTTTCATATCTGCAATGGTATTATGATATTATATTTTTAAAAGTGGTAGCAGGATAAATTGGCATCCTATTTTCAAAATATTGAACAAATTATTAAAATACAAACCATATACAATTGAATTTATTGGAAAGTGAGGAAATCATGATGGACGTGTTGAACCTGTTCTTGGCAATTTAGAATGATATATTGGTGGTTGTTATGAACTGTGGAGTTGGTTCCGACTCATAGCAACCCTGTACAGGGTTTCTGAGCCTGTAAATCTTTACAGAAGCAGAAAGCCTCATCTTTCTCCCGTGGAACAGCTGGTAGTTTCTGAACTGCTGACCCTGAGGTTAACAGCTTGCTTAGTAAACACTCTGCTACCAGAGCTCCTTAAAATGATATATTAGGAAATATTATAGCTGGAAATTCACTTTATTTGCTCCATAAGTGACATATTGTCTACAGCTAAAAATTTTTATTACATTGTCCAGTGTTTTGAAGGATCCGTCAAGAAGCACTGATTAAAAATCTATTTACAGTTATAAATAGGGTGACCATAAAATTCATCTGAAAAGAAGCAGTTTAAATAGTGAAAGCAGGTGCTGATAATAATTATGCTGAGAGAGCAGGACTAAAATAGGGCTGTGTAGGGCTATCCAATAACTATAACACAAACAACTCTGATCTAGGTTCCCTCTTGAAAGCTTGTAAGCCAGTCACTTCTTGCCTTTTTGGCCAATTCTAAATTTTGGGTAGCCAATTCCAAATTGCCCATCCCTGTTCATTCTGTGTATGGAAGGGGTGGGAATGAT
>NW_006408661.1:2046483-2060515 GCF_000296735.1 Chrysochloris asiatica
CTCCAACTTCAGCTTCACATTCATTCTATCATATTTCATTTCATTGCAATGATTACAATCCCCTCCATGCATCATCAAATAACCAATGGATACACACCACAGTCCCGGCCCTCTGGCTATCAGCAAACAGCTCCTCTCCCTCCCTTTGTCCCATCTCCCCAGCCATTCCATCTGTCCACATCATCCTCTCTGTCCCCATGCCTGGCTTCACTGCCTCCCTGGGTAGGGTCACACTCTCTGCGTCTCTCACCTGATGGTCTCAGGATCCTCAGCTCCTGGGCTGCAAAATCAATCACTATGTTCCTTTTGCCAGAAAAAAAAAAATCCACCTCTACATATCTGACCCTCATAGTCAGTCCTGATGGCAGTCATTCAATATTGTCCCACAAGAGTCCTATCACCATTTCTTTTCACCAGCATGGGCCCAACTGATTGGAAATAATTCAGTATAGGTTCTGCTTACCTCTGCCCCTTCTGGAATTAGGCTCCCTCTTGAAAGCTTGTAAGTCAGTCACTTCTTGCCTATATAACCCCCTCCTTCCCATTTTAGGTCTGGGAAATTTCTAGTCCCTTTTAAGGTATTCCAATCAGTTATAGGCTGAAGATGGACTTACATGTTTTCTATTGTGATGTTTCTGGCTATTCACAATGGTAGAAAGGGAAACCAAGATTCAAAAGGCAGCCAAGCATCCTAATATTAATCCCCTCTTTTACCCTTTCAAACTATGCCTCAATCCCTGTATCCCAAAGCCCTGTGATTCCAATGTTGTTCATACATCATCATTTACCTCTGGCCCATTTAGCCCATGTGAACATGCCTAACTGTTCTCCCATCTGCTTGTTCTTCTTTTCCCCTCCCCCTACTTGTGTATTGCTAGCCCCTCCTCAGTCCCCAAGATTTTCTGTGTCTGTACTCTATCCTATGCTCTATCTTCCCCTCTTTGCCTCCCCTCCTCTCATCCCATACATCCTATTGATCAACAATTATATACATATATATATATATATAGTTTTGTTTTGTTTTTCTCCCTTTTGTGTGGGTTCTTTTTCTTAGTCTTATACAATAATGGCCTTATGAAGTATTTCTCCTTTTGTGACCAACTAATTTCACTCAGCATGTCCTCAAAATTCATCCATGTCATGCGGTGTCTTACAGCCTCCTTGTTCTTCAAGGTAGCATAGTATTCCATTGTGTGTATGTACCACAGTTTGTTTATCCATTCTTCAATTGATGGGCATTTTGGCTGTCGTCATCTTGTTGCTATTGTAAATAGTGCTGCTATGAATATTGGTGTCTATTTTATAGTGATGTGCATATATCTACTCATGTTATGGCTCGTATTTCTTGTGGGTAAAAATACCATGTAGAGGAATTGCTGGATCATAAGGTATATCTATTCCCAACCTTCTGAGGAAGCACAATTTGCTTTCCTAAGTGGTTCAACCATTTTGCAGTCCTGCCAACAACGTAGAAAGGTCCCAGTCTTTCCACATCCTTGCCAGCATTTATTGTCCTCTACTTTTTTGACCTTTGCTGTTATTGTTGGTGTGAGATAATATCTCATTGTTGTTTTGATTTGCATCTATCTCATGCCTATTAATTGTGAATATTTTTTCATACGTTTGTTGGCTGCCCTGATCTCCTCCTTGGTGATGTGTCTGTTCATGTCCTATACCAATTTTTTAATTGGGTTGTCTTTTTCTTGTAGAGGTGTTGTAGTTTCCTATATATTTTAGAAATGAGTCCATTATCTGATGTGTTATTGCAAAAGATTTTTTCCCATTCAGTGAGTTCCCTTTTTACTCATTTAGTGAAGTCTTTTGATGCATGTAAGTTTTTAATTTTTAGTATGTCCCAATCATCTATTTTGTTTAATTTTGTTTGTGTACTTTTCAAAATGTTTGGTAGTCTGTATATGCCCTGATTTAGCACCTTCACATTTGTCCCTATTTTTTCATTGATGATCTTCATAATTTTATGATCCACATTTAGATCTTTAATCCATGCTGAGTTCATTTTTGTATAGGGCATGAGTTATAGGTCTTGTTTCTGTCTTTTGCACATTGCTTTCCAGTTCTGCCAGCACCATCGGTTAAAGAGACTATCTCCTCCCCATGCAATGTACCTACACACTGTCAAAAATCAGTTGGCTATATATGGAAAGCTTAATTTCTGGATTCTTGAGTCTGTTCCATTGATCAATGTAATTTTCATTGTACCAGTACCAAGCTGTTTTGACCACTGTAGCCATGTAGTAAAATTTGAAATTGGGGAGTGAGAGACCTCCAACCTTGCTACTCTTCTTAAGCAGTGCTTTGCTTATCCTGGGTCTCTTTCCTTTCCATATAAAGTTTGTAATTGTTTTTTCCATCTCTTTGAAGAATGTTGTTGGAATCTGGACTGGGATTGCATTATATGTGTAGTTGCTTTGGGCAGTACTGACATTTTCACTATGTTGTGTCTTCCAATTCAGGAACATGGTATGTTCTTCCACTTCTGTAACTCTCTTTTGGTTCCTTGTAGTAGTGCTTTGTAATTTTCTTTGTATAAGTCCTTTGTTTTTCTGGTTACGTTTATCCCTAAATATTTCATCCTTTGTGTGGCTGTTGTAAATGGTATTGCTTGACTGCCTAATGTCCATTTCAGTGCTGTCATTGTTATTATGGTGGAATCCAACTGATTTTTGTATGTAGATCTTATACCCTACCACTTTGCTGAATCTTCCAGTGAGGTCCAGAATTTTTTTTTACTGAATCTTTGGGGTTTTCTATGTATAGGATCATATTGTCTGCAAATAGAGAGAGTTTTACTCCCTCTTTGCCAATTTGGATGCCTTTAATTTCTCTATCATTCCGTACAGCTCTGGCTATAACTTCCAAAACAATATTGAATAGGAGTGGTGACACAGGACATCCTTGTCTGGTTCCCATTTGCAGAGGGAAGGCTTTCAGTTTCTCTTCATTGAGAGTGATGTAGGCTGTTGGTTTTGTATATATGCTCTTGATTATGTTGAGGAATTACCCTTCAATTCCTACTTTATTGAGTGTTTTTATCAAGAATGGATGTTGGATTTTGTAAAATGCCTTTTCTGCATCAATCAATATGATAATGTGGTTCTTTTCTTTTTTTTTATTTATATGGTGGATTACGTTGATTGTTTTTCTAATGTTGAACCATTCTTGCATCCATTTTATGAAACTCATGATGTATTATTTTTTGATGTGCTGTTGGATTCTGTTGAGAATTTTTTTCCATCTATGTTCATGAGGGATATTGATCTATAGTATTCTTTCTTAGTGATGTCCTTCCCTGGTTTTTTTATGAGGGTTATGCTTGCTTCATTAAAAGTATTAGGGAGTTTTCCATCCTCTCCGATATTCTGGAATAATTTGAGTAGAATTGGTGACAGTTCTTCCCTGAATGCTTGATAGAACTCACCCATCAAGCCATCTGAGCCTGGACTTCTTTTGGAGGGAAGTTTTTTGATGACCTGATCAATTTCTTCTTGTGTTATGGGTCTGTTCAAACTTTCTACTTCACTCTGAGTAAGTTTAGGTAGGTCATGTTTTTTCTAGAAATATATCCATCTCTTTTAAGTTTTTTAATTTTTTGGAGTACAACTCTTCATAGTATTCAGTTATTATCCTTTTGATTCCCTTTGGTTCTGTTGTGACATCGTCCATATGGCGATGTTATTTGTGTCCTCTCCCTCTTCTCTTTTGTTAGTTTTGCCAATGGTTTGTCAATTTTGTTAATCCTTTCAAAAACCAGCTTCTTGTTCTGTTGATTCTTTCTATAGTTTTTCTGTTTTCCATCTCATTTATTTCTACTCTTATCTTACTTATTTCTTTCCTTTTGGTGACTGTAGGTTACCTCTGCTGGTCTGTTTCTAATTTTTGGAGATGCTGTGTTAATGTGATAATTTTGGTTCTTTCTTCTTTTTGGATATGCACATTTATCATAATAAATTGTCCTCTTAGCACTGTTTTCACCATTTCCCAAAGATTTTGCTATGTTGTGTTTTCATCCCCATTTGTTTCTATGACATTTGTGAATTCATGTTTTATTTCTTCTTTTACCCAGTCGCTTTTTAGCAGGGTATTGTTCAGTTTCCATGTATTCAACTTTATTTCCTTGGGCTTCTTATTGTTGATTTCTCATTTTACAGCATTGTGGTCTGAAAATATGCTTTGTAGTATTTTGGTGTTTTTTAAATTTATGGAGGCTCTTACCTTTGTGACTTACCACATGGTCAATTCTGGAAAATGTTCCATGAGGTCAAGTCGGATGATTGTGTTGTTTAGTTCCTCTGTAACTTTGTTGAGTTTCTTTCTAGTTGTTCTGTTCCTTTTTGAAAGTAGTGTATTGAAATCTCCCACTATAATTGTAGATTTATAGATTTCTTTCTTCAATTCTAGTAAGGTTTGCTTCATATATCTTGGTGTTCTTTCATTGGGAGTGTAGATATTTATTATGGTTATGTCCTTTTGCTTAATTGACCCTTTGCTCATGAGATAGTGTCTTTCTTTGTCTCTTATGCTGGTTCTTAAGATTACTTTTTTGGAGATTAGTATTGCCACTTCTGCTTGTTTATTGTTGCAGTTAGTTTGGTATATTTTTTCCATCCTTCAACTTTTAGTCTATTTTTGCCTTTGTGTGTAAGGTGTGTCTCTTGCAGGCAGCATATTGAAGGGTCTTGTTTTCTTATCCATTCTGCCATGCTCTATCTCTTCACTGGTGCATTCAATCCATTGACATTCAATATAATGTTGATAGTTATGAATTAATTGCTGCCATTATGTTCCTCTTTTGATAGTGCTGTTCATTCCTTTGTTCTGCATGACATTTTGTGCTGGGTTTGTGTTTTTTGTGCTATTTCTTGTTGGTTTGTTCTTAGTTTTCATGTTTACTTGTTCTGATTACAAGTTCATTTTCATGGTAAGTTGTGAAGTACTAATATTCTTTGGGGGTTACCTTATAGTCTACTAACTTTTCTCTTCACTTAAGAGAATCTATTGTAGCCTATAATTTAACTGACATCCTCACCACCTGGATCTCTGTTGCTACGTTTATCCCTTCTTTGACATTGATATAATTTTGACCTTCAGTTGATCTCCCCGTTCCTTTGAATTCATTGTTGTTGCCTTGTTCTGTTCTGGACTGTGCTATCTGTCAACTGAGTTCCAGGTGGTGTTGCCACACCTGTCAATCTCTGGTTGTTGTCTGTTCTTGTTGGTTTTCATTCCACAGAATTCCTTTTAGGATGTTTTGAAGTGTTGAATTGGTTTTAATAAAATCTCTCGGATTTTGTTTTTCCTGGAATGTTTTGATTGCACAATCGTATTTGATTGATAGTTTTTCTGGATAGATGTTTCTTGGTTGGCAGTTTCTGTCTTGTAGGGTTTTGTATGTCTCCCCATTGCCTTCTTGCCTACATGGTTTGTTCTGAATAGTCAAAGCTTAATCTGATTTGCTTGCCTTTATAAGTGACACTTCTCTTCTCCCTGGCTGCATTTAGTATTCTCTCCTTGTCTTTGATTTTGGAGAGCTTGATTATTATATGTCTTGGTGATTTTCTTTTGGGTTCTATCCTTCCTGGGGTATGTTTGGTTTCTTGAATGTTTATCTTCTCATCTTTCAAGATGTTAGGAAAATTTTCTTCCAGAAGCTCTTCCACTATCTCGTCTGTAGACTTCTCTGATTCTTCCTGTTCTGGAATGCCAGTGATTCTTAAATTGTTCCTCTTCATGTTATCCAGAATGAGTCTTAGACTCTCTTCAGATTTTTTTATCCTGTTTTCTGCTTGCTCTTCTATCTTAGCAGAATTGAGAGATTTGTCTTCCAGATCACTAGTTAGTTCTAGCTTCCATCTCTTCTATTGTGCTTCTTTCCCTTTTCAGTGTATTGTCCATATTTGATATTTTATTATTAATCATCTGGACCTCTTTTTGCAGACTTTGAATTGTTTCCAATGATGTAGCAATCTTATTTGATTCCTCTTGTAGTACTTTCCTGACTTCTTCCTTGTTTTCCTCCACCCCTTTTCAGAACATTTGAATTTGTTTCCATATCATTCTGAATTATTTCTCAGGCATATCCAAAACCTGCTCTTCCTCTTTCAGAAAGCATTTGTCTGTCTCCAGCTCATTTGTCTCAGCTACTCTCTTCTGTTTTTGGACATGTCTTGTTATCTTTTGTTGTTCTTTGTTCATCATTTCCAATAGTTATGTGGTTTTTTTAATGCTTAAGTGGATGATTGTTGCTCTGTTATTAAGCTTATTGGGTGTCTTCTGGTGGATATGATAAGGAGATAGGCTTCCCTTTTCACATGTATTATTAAGTAGCTGTTAATGGCTCTTGTCTCAATGGTAGAATATTATAGGGTATGCACATAGCTTGGCTATATGGCCATGATTGTTTTCTCTTCTTGGGTAACATAGAGAGAAAAAGCTCCCACCTCCAGGAAAAAATTGTGGTCAAAAGGTCCAAATGTAGAAGCAATATAAAAGCAGAGACAAGAACCTCCACTTTGAAACATAAATAAATAAAATTGTGTGTGTGTACCATAGAAGCCTCCAGTAGTGGGTGGGGGTGTCTACTTGCTATGGATCCTCCCCCAATCACCACTATAGATGTGTGCAGATAGATATTGAGAAGTTAGTGGAAGAAAGATTGTTTACTATTTTTGTCTCTGAAGGTCAGTTAAATATCTATGTGTGCACAGCATAATTCTTGAAATAGTTTATCTTTTTATGTTGGGATTTTACAGATTCTTCATGTATTTTGTCTGTCAGACCAAACCTGCTTTTTTTTTTTTTTTTTTTTTCTGAATAGGCAGGGGTTAATTGTCCCAAACAAGTTAACTTTAGGGTTGAAACTCACAGGCAGAAGTCAAAGGATTTGCCCTTGGACCAATGGGGTTCTTTCTCCATATACTGCATAAAAGCTGTGGTCTCAACGCTGGACTTTTTTAGGGGGTATGCACCGTCCTGTCTGAAGGCATCTGGGCTGGGCAAAGAAGGCGTGACAAGGAAAAGGAGGGAAAAAAAAACATGTAAAATGCCTCCACACCTTTTCGCAAATGACCAAAGGTCACTTCCCTGCTTTTAGCTCCGGTACCATGTGCCGGTGTGTCTCTAGTCCCACCCTTAGACTTCCATCTGGGTGGATGGCCACAGATGGTGTCCTGTGCCAATTTCTAAAATGCAATGTTTTCCTTTATACCATAATTTTTCCGCTTGTGGTTTTGGGAAACTGTTGCCCAGGCCTTTATGGTAGACCCAGAGCTCTGGTGTAGTTTCGTGAGAGTATCTCTTCAATTTCTACATCTTTGGCATAACTGGTTGATATGAAATCTGAATAACAGTTTCAATAATATTCTTCCGTTTAGGCTAATGGTTATCATCCTATCTCAGACAGCATTGTACTTAAAGATAGATCTTGCAATGTCCTGAGGAAGGCTAGAATAGCAAGGGAATAAGTATAGGTGGTGTTAAGAACAATTTGTAGAAGAAACAGTTTGTAGCTGCACAATTGAAGATCTACTGACAGGAAAGGAGGTAGAACAGCCCCAGGTGTGGAACCCTGTGTCTTACTCATACCCTGAGCAACCTTACCCATATCCTGGAACATTACAGTTTTGTCTCCTATTTCCATGTAAAAATTCCTTAAAATTGTATTTCAACAACTCATGAGGTCAGAACAAACTTTAATCTGATCAGAGTATGTGCAAAATATCCAATCCTGACAAATATATAATCTTACAGTAGGGGGCACTGTAAAATACATCCCATAATAAGTGAGGATCAGCATCCCAAAAGCAGTTACAAGAAAATCTATCTTGCAAAAAGGTTATTCACAATTGAGCATATTTCAGTTTCTTTTTTTTTCCCCATTTCTCTCATTATCACAGTAAAGAGTATAACTGTCCTGTTTAGAAGTTGCTCAGACGTTGCTCAGGTGAGATTTGTGCTGCATTGCGCCAAAAACCCCACCACATCTCCTTTTGTAAAGGTACTTACACTTCTACAAATAAATCCCTTGTTAGTGTGATAAGCCTGTTCTCTTCCTTCACTGTTCTTACTTAGTACAGAAAGAACCTTTAAACTAGAGACGAGCTCGGCCACAGTTCTTTATGACTATAAATAGGACATCATTCCTTTTTAATTAGTCATTTCTAGTATAGGAGATCACATGATTGTCCCATTTAAAATGGTCAATACCAATCCATTTCCACTCATTAATGCCTGGGATATTGATCTTCAAACATTCCACTTTATTGCTAACTTCCAATTTTCCTTGATTTACTTCTCATACATTCTCAATTTCTAAAATTAGTGGATTTTGCAATTGTTTCTTCTCATTTTGTGTCATGCTACATCAGCATATAAAGGTTCCAAAAGTTTTGCTTTATCCATATCATTAAGGATGACTCTATTGTATTTGAGTGCCTTCCAAACTGAGTGGCTCATCTTCTGGCACTATATCTGACAATGTTCTCCAGCTATCCATAATGTTTCACTGGCCAAAATTTCCAGAATTAGAACTCTAAGTCCTTTTTACCAGTTTGTCCTAGTTTTAAAGATTTATCGAAACTTCTACACTATGGGTGAATCTGATGGCATTTGAAATATCAGTGGTATAGCTTCCAGTATCATAGCAATATACATGCTTTTACAGTATAAAAAGCTAACATATGAGTGATGGTATAAAATTAAACAAAGTTTAATCTTTTGTCCTGAGTATGGACTGTAGAGTAACAGATTTCAATTCAAACTTACCGGAGGTTACTAATTCTACACATTTCATTTTTTCAGATACTATTACAATATTGAAAATACCATGGCTTGGGTCAGGCGCACCTTAGTCCTCAAGCTGACATCTCTGCTCTTCAATACTTTAAAAAGTTCCTGTGCAGCAGATTTGCCCAATGCAATACGTTGTCTGATCTCTTGACTGCTGCTTCCGCGAATGTTGATAGCTGATCCAAGAAGAATGAAGTCCTTGACAACCTCAATCTCTTCTCCATTGATAAGAATGCTGTTTATTGGGCCAGTGGTGAGGATTTTTGTTTTCTTTACATTGAGTTGTAATCCATACGTAGGGCTGTGCTCTTTGATCTTCATCAGTAAATATTTTAAGTCCTTTTCACTTTCAGCAAGCAAGGTTGTATCATCTGCATATCTCAGGTTGTTAATGTCTTCCTCCAATCCTGACACCATGTTTTCCTTCATAGAACCCAGCTTCTCATATTATTTGCTCAGCATACTAACCCAAGCCATGGTATTTTCAATAACCTCATATGGATGTGAAAGCTGGACAGTGAATAAGGAAGATCGTAGAAGAATTGATGCCTTTGAGTTGTGGTGTTGGAGGAGAATACTGAAAGTGCCATGGACTGGCAAAAAATCAATAGATCTGTTTTGGAAGAAGTGCAACCAGAGTGCTCCTTGGAGGCCAAGATGGCTAGGCTTCATCTCTCATACTTTGGACACATTGTCTGGAGAGAACAGTCGCTGGAGAAGGATGTCATGCTGGGTAAGGTGGAGGGTCAGAGAAAAAGAGGAAGACCCCCAACGAGATGGATCAGACAAGTGAAATCATTGACGGCGTCAAGTGTGGCAGCGGTAGTGAGGTTGGCCCAGGATCGGACATTGTTTTGCTATGAGTCGGTTCCGACTCGATGGCACCTGACAACAACAACAACATTACAACATTTGTCCATCTAGCTATTTATTAATTGTTTTCATGAATATATATATATATATATGGTGGTGGCTGTGTGCCATTGAGTCATTTCCAACTCGGAGTTATCTAATATAGGGTTTATAATGCTATTAATTTTTATAGGATCAGAAAACCTCATCTTTCTCCCTTGGACCAACTGGTGAATTTGAATTGCTGAACTTGTAGTTAGAAGTCCTACATGTAACCCAGCTGTGCCACTAGGTCTCTCTCTCTCTCTCTCTGACTCCTTCTATGTATAAATGATATTCCATTATCATTTCATTCTTTTTTTTCATAAACCTTTTAAAGCCCATGTGACACTATAAGATATGTACTGTAATGATAACCCCAAGGTCAGTGGTTCAACCCCTCTTCCCCCTCAGCTGCTCTGTGAATACCCTGTACAGGGTAGCTATGAGTCAGAACTGACTTGATGGCACTTAACAACAGCAACAACATATATAACTTCATTCATTTCCATTTCCATAATTCTGTTGGTGACACAAGCATGCTCATTTTGAAGAGTGCTGCAATCACAAACATGCTTGGCAGTCTTTTCAGCTGTAGATATCAAATGTTTTACTGATAATTGGGCTTTGAGAGGAAGGTGGGAGAAAGCAGTGATTTATAAATTTGTATTTGAAGCTGGTTCATTGGAATATTACCATAATTTTGAGACAACTAATATGCAAAAGACAACATGGCTCTGTGGAGTCTTTCATGGGATGGCACTGTAATTAATTGGTTGTATTGTGGCCAAAGGTTATTATCTGAGCAGCTGCTTCTTTACAAAGCATGCATAAGCTGTAGCCAAAGGGTTGTAATAGGGGGGGAAAGGATTTGTTTATTTCTGGGAGTGTTTTGGCTCTTTACTTCTAGAAATTAATTTTCTGCCCTGCATGCCTTTCCTGACCAGACCTTCTGCAATCTTTGCCTGAGAATGGGAGAAGCAGTTAAACCATGTGGTTGAATTATGAATATAGACTCTTATATTCTATTTAGGGTTTATTTCTCATCCTTAATATGATGGCTAATCCTGTTAATAATAGTAAAAGTGGAAAAACAATTCACAAGATTCAGCTCTATTCTCAGGACTCCAGACAGGAGCAACAAGAGAAAAGGACACTATAGTTATTATATTAATGGGAACTTTTCTTGTCTTTGAAAATACTGAGAGAAAATCCTATTTTACAATTGTGTTGATTACGATACTGTGGAAGCTACAACTAGGAAGTAAGGGATTGTGCAAGGATTTTACATTTTGAAGAAAATAGCGAGTGTACTGGTTAGATTGGGAGAGCCATTAGACCTTGAAACAAGTCTAACCCTGAGTATGGCAAATAAGGTTGAGTGGAAATAGTCTAGGTATCTGTGTGGTCTATGAAATTTTAACAGGACCCTCAGGGATTCTCAAGTTAAAATCAGTTGTCAGAAGTCCTGTGATTCCCAGGAATAGGTCCTCTTATTTTTCATTGCAATGTTTTATCACTGTCTGAGAGTAGCTCACAGGGAGCCTGCTTTTGTCCAGATCTTGGGAAAGGGTTTCAAAGCATAGTATCTGCGCCCTTAGTCAATTAAACTCCCTCTAGTTGAAGGTCTGTAAGAAATTTTTGTGAAACCGTAAGAGTGAACCGTAGTGACTCACATAAATGTATTTTTATAAGCATAATTTTATTGTAACGCAGGTCCATTCACTTATGTTTTGTCTGCAATTACTTTACACAACAACAGAAATGAGTGGTTATTATAAAGATTATATTTCCTGAATATTTAAAACGTTTGCAATCTGACCCTTTAAGTAAAAGTTTGCCTATCACTGCTTTAGACAACTAGAGTACACACATTGCATCTCCAAGATCTACTTATTTGGAAAGTTCTGGTAGCATAATGGTTACTAATTGGACTACGAACTGCAAGGTCAGCAGTTCAAAACTACCAGCTGTTTCACAGGAGAAAGATGAGGCTTTCTACTCCCATAAAGATTTATAGCCTCAGAAACCCTGCACAGGGTCACTATGAGTCAGAACCAACTCCATCGCACATAATCCCCATCACCACCACTTCTCCACACAAATCTGGGAAGCAACTTCTCCATTGCCATTCCATTGGGTGACTATTCTTCAGGGGAGTCTCAAGATGGAGGTTAGTAAGATGAATTATAGGCCATATTTCCAACAGTGTATCTGGGGGAAGAGAGGAACAAATGACACTCATTCTTTCCCTCTTCCACATAAATTCCCCTCATCCTCAATATCATCTAGGTACTTCTTAGTAGCTGGCAACCTTTGTGAGCTCAGAGTATGAAGGTATGGGGGATACATAGACTCAATGCCACGAGGACCATTAATCCAGATTTTTCATTTTCAGTATCCTAGATTTTCTTCACCAGGGCCATCAACATTTGTAACAGTCCTATCTTAGCTAAGCATTCAAATGTCACTGGAGCTCTGTGTCTCTTGCAATTAAATTTTCAGCATGTCCCTCAGCTGAATTTGCTCTTCAAGAGACAAGGACCTATTTGTAAGCTACCACAGAGGCACTCTGACTGTTGCAATTACTCATAGATTTCTTGTTAATAGCTTTCAGTCTCTCATTATCCTTTCACAACTTGTCAATACAATTTAGCAATAACTAGCTAATTTCACTGTCTTTATAGGAATTGTTCCCTCCATATTTTTCAAAGACATCTTCATATTTGCCACAGTATTCCACTGCACTGGGATAGTTTTCTAAGCCACCATTTAGAAATCATTAGCAATTGAACCAGTCCATTTACCTATGCTCCATCTACTAACCAGAATAGCATACTCTTTGCCTGCCAGTTGACGGGTGAGCAAGTCCAACACCCCCATGTTAGTATATGTTTTCTTGGACCACAAAGTATTACTTGTGAAAGAAAATGTAGAAGAAAATGGTGAGGAAGCTAAGGAGTGATGAAAGAGTCATCATATTATGATGTGTGACCCTGAGTATAAGAAAGATGTGGAATGGTTAAGTTAAAGCATCTTAGACTGCTGTTGTTGAGTCAATGCCAGTTTTCAGTAGACTCCTATGTCTCTTAGTACTGTACTTGTCCTTATAACCCTCCCACACTCAATCGATGTCTGGTAGCACTCCATGTGAAACATAACCTTGAGCACAATTTGGAAATGAATTTCTGGTATAGCACCTGAGGTCAGGGCCAGCTTCATAAGCATGTGACCTGAGTCTCACACTCAGCAGGTCCCGATGCTTTTTTCAGGACCATGCTGCTAACATCTTGATATTCTAAATAATTTTATACGTGTACTTGTATTTTATAAGTAAATTTTAATGATAAAATGGAGCATTTGTGTTAACATATGTATGTCTGTCACTTCCCATTGCTCCATTCACAAATAGAATTTGTGATACCTCATTCTGGTGAAGTCACAATGTATGGGAGCTAAGCTAGACCACATATATCCAATGTAAATGTGATACACCTACAATTGAGAAAAAAACCACACTGATAGTCCTGTTTTCTGTTTAAAATAGAACCTGCATCAACCTCAGAAGTTCTAAGAAACATTAATGACTAAGAATTGCATCAAATTCTTTCTTTCCCTTGCCATGTCTTTGTATTATTAACTAACAACTTATGGTTAAAATAATAACAAAGAAAGAAATAGAATAATAGGGTAACCCATGGTTTCCTTTTTCTTTTCAGTTGTTTATTCCTAATCAAGTTGAAGGTAGACACTATTAACAGAATATGTGTGTTTTAAGAATGAAATGAAAACACTTGAGTTACTATTGTGTAGCATTTCCTCTGTTCTAGTAAGAATAAAATACATATTCATGTGTGAGGGATGCAATATTAATTGTGCAATTTTGGAGATTCCACATACTAGTTCAATGTTCTTATGTTTTCATTTAAGCTGACCATACATAATGTAAAAATGAACAATAAAATTCATGATACAAATTTGAAATTTTAATTTTCTTTACTTTTAGTATATTTAACAATACTTCCTTTTTTTCAACAGGAGCTAGAAATTGTATAGCCAACATAGGGTCCTTCATCTGTTATACATTCTGTAGATGGATTTCTGTGTAGTGTATTTTCATAGCTGTCACATGGGTGTTGGTGTACAGAAAATCCAGAATTCAAATCTAAAATGCTTAAATTCTGATACTTGGGTTTGTTTATAGCAAACCACATGTCTTTTCCATATAGTTGTCTCCCTTTTTTCTGCCAAGATGTGTTTAAAACTCCTGAAGAGGTAAAATTCCCAACAGGTACGTGCCTGTTTTACATCCTAAAGCAATGTAAGTGTCAGATGG
>NW_006408661.1:2060645-2096792 GCF_000296735.1 Chrysochloris asiatica
TAATAATTAACAAGGGGTCTACATTATCTCTCTGTATCTAAATTTGGCTCACCTGATCAAGAGTTTATTATTTTTACTTGGTGTATCAGTTAAGTCTTAAGTCTTATGATAAGACTGCCTGGGTGCCAACTCTGACTCGACAATGGGGCATGATACAGCACCTACTCTGTAAGCTTCAGTTTCTTACTCCATAAAATGGCTAGATGAGGCAACCCGTTGTGGGGAAAAACAATGATCACTGATTCAAGCACATAATTATCAGTTAGTGTTATTTATTGTTATAACTACATTTTGATGTTATGTTGATGAGTGTCCAACACACAGCATCTGGTGAACTTGAACCATTGACCTTACGGTTCAAACCGACCTTGCAGTTCAGCGCATTAACACATAGCGCCACACTAGGACTTGTTGTTGTTGTAAAGTGCTGTTAAGTCTATTCTGACCCATAGCAACCCTGTACAATTTCTGAGGAGCAGCTGCTGAGCTTGAACCACCGACCTTACAGTCCCAATGGCTTTGTAGTCAGGCGCATTAACCCACAGCAACACACCAAGCCTCCAGGACTCATTAGGAACCTGTAAATAAGCCAAAAGACAGTCATTTCAACACAGAAAAGGAGACACTTAATGGTTTAAAAATCAGGAAAGCTGTGCTCCAGGGTTGAATACTTTCATCAAAATTATTCAATCTGTACACTGTGCAAATAATCAAAGCTGAATTATATGAATAAAAACATTATATCAGGATTGGAAGAAGATAGCAACTTACAATGTGCAGATGATACTACCTTGCTTGCTGATAGTGAAGAGGACTTAAAATACATACTGTGGAAATCACAGACCACAGACTTCTGTATGGGTTGCATCTCAATGTAAAGAAAACAAAAATCCTGACAACTGGACCAATAAATAATATCAGATCAATGGAGAAGAGACTGAAGTTGTTAGACTTCACTTTGTATGGACACAATATCAACACTAATGGAAGCAGCAGTCAAGAAATGAAATGACGTACTCTATTAGACAAATCTACCACACAAGACCTATGTAAAGTATTTAAGAGCAAAATGTCAGTTTGAGGACTAAGGTGCCCTTAGCCATTTTCCATAGCCTCATATTAATGTCAAAGTAGGACAATGCATAAGGAAGTCCATTGAATAATTGATGCATTTGAGTTATGGTATAGGAATGGAACCACCACTCATCTATTTGTCATACTGTGGTGGATTGAGTGGTTGTTATTCTGAGAGCTATGCCACCAATATTTTAAATAACCAAGTTGGTCACCCATGGTGGACAGGTTTCAGATGAGCTTCCAGACAAAGACAGACTGGGAAGAAGGAGTGACGAAGTACGTCAGAATTTCTAGTCACTGAAAACTATATGAATAGCAGAGAAACACAGTCAGATACAGGACCGGAAAATGAGCTCCTCACGTGGGAAGTATATCATGCTGGGTAAGATGGAAGGTCACAGAAGAAGAGGAAGACCCCCCCAAATAAATGGATTGGCCAGGTGGCATCATTGATGGTGGCAAGTGTGGCAACGGTAGTGAGGTTGACCTAGAATCGGACATTGTTTCATTCTGCTGTGCATGGGGTTGCTATGAGTCAGTTCCAACTCGATGGCACCTGACAACAACAACAACAACAACAACATAAGAATGGAATATTAAAATTACCCTGGAAGAACAAACAAATCTGTGTTCAATGAAGTATAGCTAGAATTCTCCTTAGAAGCAAGGATGGCAATTTTTCATCCCTCATACTTTGGATATATTATCAGGAGGGACCAGTCCTTGGAGAAGAACACCGTACTGGATGATAAATCAAAAAGAAATGAATTATAACGGCGTCAGTAGCAATGGGCTCAAGCTTAACAACAGTTTTTAGGATGGCACTGGACTAAGCAGTGTCTCATTCTGTTGTGTATAAAGTTGCTATGAGTCAGAATCAACTCAATGGTACCTAACAATTAAAGCAATTATTCAATTAAATGCAAATTATACCACTTTATTACTAACATTTTATATATATATGTATATATATATAATTTTAATGCACTACAAATTTTGATGTTAGATTATAGATTAGTAGAGATAGATTTCATTGTCATTATTATTCAGCATGCCTATGTTGTTGTTGTCAGGTGCCATCGAATCGGAACCGACTCATAGTGACCCCATGCAGAGCAGAACGAAACAATGTCTGATCCTGGGCCAACCTCACTACCACTGCCACACTTGACGCCATCAATGATGCCACCTGGCCAATCCATCTTATTGGAGGTCTTCCTCTTTTTCTCTGACCCTCCATCTTACCCAGCATGACATCTTTCTCCAGCAACTGTTTCCTCCTGACAACATGTCCAAAGTATGAGGGATGAAGCTTAGCCATCCTTGCCTCCAAGAAGCACTCTGGCTGCACTTCTTCCAAAACACATCTATTGGTTCTTTTGGCAGTCCATGGCACTTTTAGTATTATCCTCCAACACCACACTCAAAGGCATCAATTCTTCTACGATCTTCCTTATTCACTGTCCAGCTTTTGCATCTATATGAGGTTATTGAAAATACCATGGATTGGGTCGGGCGCAACTCAGTCCTCAAGGTGACATATTTGGTCTTCAACACTTTAAAAAGTTCCTGTGCAGCAGATTTGCCTAATGCAATATTGCATTCTGTGTTAATCCATCTTGTTGGAAGGTCTTACTCTATTTTACGAACCCTTCACTTACCAAGCATAATGTCATTTTCTAGGGACTTGTCCCTCCTGATAAGATGTCTCAAGTATGAAAGAATTCTGGCCTTTCTTGCTCCTAAGATATATTCTGGTTGTACTTCTTTCACCACAGATTTGTTTTACCTTATAATAGTCCATGGTACTTTTAAAATTCTTCTCAAACACCATGACTAAAATGCACTAGTTCTTCTACCATCTTATTTACTAGTCCAACTTTTACATACAAATGAAGTAAATAAGAACACCATGGTTTGGATCAGGCACACACTACTCCTGAAACTGTTATCTTTGTTCATGAGCACTTTAGATGTCTTGTGAAGCACATTTCCCAACCCTTTGATTTCTTAACTACTGCTTTCATGAGTGTTGATAGTGGATCCAAGCAACATGGAGTCTTTGCCAAATTCAATATTTTATCCATTTATCAGAATGTCATTTATTGGTCCAGTTGTGAGGATTTTTGTTTTCTTTACATTGAAATGCAAGCAGTACTAGGTGATAGTCTTGGATTTCCTCAGTATTTTACGTTCTCTTCACTTTCAATGAGCAAGATTGTATTATCTGCACATTGCAGGTTGTTAATGAGTTCTTCCAATCCTGGTGCCACATTCTTCTTCATGTAACCCAGTTTATTGGATTCTTTGCTCCACACACAGATTGAATTGTTGTTGTTAGGTGCTAGTAATTTTTCTCTGACCCTAAGCACAGCAGAGTAAAATACTGCCTGGTCTTATGCCATCCACATAATTGCAATTAAACTTGAACCCATTGCTGCTGCCACTGTGACAATCCATCTCGTTGGAGTCTGACTCAATTTTGGCTTAACCTCCACTTTGCCAAACATTATGTCTTATCCAGAGACTGGATCCCCTTATAAAGTATTCAAAGCATGAGACATGAAGTTTCACCATCCTGTATTTTCAGGAACTTTCTGGTTGTACTTTTTCCAACACAGATATTTTGTTCTTCTGGTGGTCCATGGTATTTTAATATTTTTTCAACACCATAATTCAAATGTATCAATTCTTCTACAGTCTTCCTTATTTATTTTCCAGTTTCACATGCATGTAAGGCTATTGAAAGTACCATGGTTTGGGTCATTAGTCCTCAAAGTGATTATCTTTGCTCTTAAACAGCTTAAAGAGGTTTTATGCAGCAGATTTCCCTTATGCAATACATCATTAGATTTCTTGGCTGCTACATGAATGAGTGTTGATTGTAGATCCATGCAAAATGAAGTATTTGACACACTTTATATTTATATGTATAACAATGTTTATTATAACAGAGGGAATTATTGATCAATCCTATACCATCTTCAGGGTTATTGGTATAATTGAGTTTATTGGGGCAGCCTACATCATTGACAGTTTCCTCATTTTTGTTGACCCTCTGTTTCACTTAGCATGTTTTTCCTTGTTAATAATCCTTCCTAATAATATGTCCAAAATAAATGAGTCAAAATATTGCCATTGTATTTCCAGGGAATATTTTGGTTGTATTTCTTTCAAGATTGATTTATTCATTATTCTTCACTAGCACCACAGTTCAAACACATCAATTCATCATCTCTTTTTCACTATTCAACTTCCATATGTGTATGACATTATAAAAATACCATGACTTGAATCAAATGCACTTTAATCATTAGTGAGATATCATTATTTTTTAAATATTTAGAGATACCTTTGGCAGCAAATTTTACCAAGGCAATGTCTTATTGGATTTTTTTGTCTGGATAGATATAGATTTTATTCTATATTATTAATGTGTGTTGTGATTTTTCTGGACAGAGGCTAGTATATTAGCTTTTTAGGATTATTTCTAAAGACAGAAAATAAAGCCATAGACTCCAACTTTTTTTAGTTTACAATCTATGGAAGCACCCCATCGAAAAGATATGGTTCTTTACCAGCCATGAAATTAATGCTTCATAGAAGTATTAGCAGCAAGTTGTATGTCTCTAACACAAATTTAGTGAAGTAGAGTAAGGATCCTGCCAAACCTCAGAGTGGTATCCTGAAGGATATTCATTAAAGAGATATAAAATTTCCAAAGAACATAATAGGATAATTCATTTGATTTTGGTGTCTTCATATTTATTTGTAAAGGTTCTGACATAGCCTGGTATTTTCAAATAATATATCTTTTTGTGAATGGCCCTAAATCAAGAGTCAGAAATTTTAAAGTGCCCTGGATATTATTACATTTAGAACTCAGGTCCATACTTAGTTTAGGAAGTTTTGCTTTTGATCTTAATTTCCTCCTTGGAAGTCAAGAAAAGAGTACAGTTCTACCATTATACTTTTGGTTGTGACAAAAAGTGCTGTTTCTAACCTTATTTTACTTTTTTTCAGTGAGGGCACGTCTATGAAAAAAAGATGGTGCATATCAGATATGGAAGGTGATTCTAGATAGATATCTAAAGTTATGAGGCTATTTATTTACTCACCACTGCAGAATAGTGGATGGTAAGATTATACATTTTCTTAATATAATCCCAGGATACTTGAAATGCACAGAAAATAACTGAATTTTAAAAATACCTTTGCCTGGTTAACAGAGAACCTGGAACCATTTATCTTGTATCCATAAGATAGTGTGGTCAGCAGGACAGAGGCAATACCTGCCACTTGGGAACTAAGAGCAACAATTGAGAAGCCTGGAACTGACAGGCTGTAACTCACAAATAACCAAACTCTGCCCTCAGATACTCTTAGGTAAGTCCCAATGGAAATTTAGCTGGAAGTCAATTGAATTTTAGGACCCGAAAGGAACTCCTGGTCCACTGAGAGCAACTATTCTCAGCTGAAACATGGACAAGGAGCTTTAGGTAATAATCAGACACTAACACTAACCATCTGTATAAAAATACAATTGTTCTCTCTCTTTAATAACCAGCCACAGATCCAGAACACATTTCCAAAGGTAATATATGAACATCATGTTTTTGGAATCCATTTGATATTAATTAGACATCACATATCCTGTATGAGAGCCCCACTTAGTATTTTAGTTAGAGGTGGTAATCACACAAAGGGAGCACTCTCACTTTGTGAAAATCTGAGCCCTTTGACCCCTGCCACCCAGGAGAAGAGGAAGTACTTATGTAAGAGGTAGTGATTATAAAATGAATTATTTAGGAAATGTCAAACTCAAATAATCATCCCATTCAGAAACAGCATCTATGATTTTGTAGCCAAAAGTGGCCTAACAAACTGTCATAAATATGGAAATGTTTTAAAACAAGGGAGTGATGGTAAATTATTCATTTAAATCAGTCCACTGGGGTTGGTTTATGATAATCATGATCTACCCATCTTTATATAACATATGCTTAAGGAAAATGCAGTAAAACCGATTATGCTGAAATATAAATAAAAATAAAGAAGACAGATGATTTAATAAACACATATTTCCATCTTTATATACTGAAGGAACTCAAACAAAGTTGAATAGATGTGAGATTGTTAACCTGGAATGGCTTGGGAACAAGGTGAATTTTAACCAAATAATTCATAAAAAGAAATATTTAGTGGAAAGAAAAAACTGGTATGTTGGAAGAAAAAAAAAAAAAAACTGTATGGGAAGAAATAACCTAAAGTCATGGACAATTTAGCCAGTGGAATTTCTCAAAGAAAGACCCTCCTCAGTGCATGAGAAAAAACAAAAAGAGGATAGATCAAAGTCACAATTGTGTTTCAGTCCACAATGGAATATTTATAACACAAATGTAGTGAACTAGAGTAAGAATCCTGTCAAATCCTAGGGTGGTATTCTGAATCTATGAGAAAGGAACCCCAAATCCATTGTAAATGAATTTATGAAAACATTCATATGAGGGGGTTTCAAAAATTTTAGAAAAATTTGATTATCCTTTATTTCTAGTTTTCCACAAAGTTTCTGAAGTCTCCTCATGTAACAATGGACTCCTGATGTGGCTCTATTGAATATGCCCTGGACTGAAAATGACAGAGTTTGTGGTTCAAGTCTCAGAAACCCTGTACAGGGTCACTGTAAGTTGGAATCTACTCAATGCACTTAACAACATGTAACAAATGTACATATTGAGTGGCCTTGTGAAAACAAATTACTTTATGAATAAATATATTATGTACAACTAGTCTAATATAACTTTCTCACTTCTTTCAGGTTATTTTTTTGTGAAGATCTATATAATATATCAACTGTAATTTAAATAAATCACCATTTCTCAAATCTTGTTATGATTGCATGTTGCTGTAGTTGTTAAGTGCCATAAAATGGTTCTGACTCATAGCAACCCTGTAAAGGATTTCTGATGAGCAGATAATGGATTGAAACCCTGATCTTGTGATTATCAATCCACAGAGCCACATCAGGACTCCATGAGGGCATAACTGAGTCCAAATAATCAGACTTTAAATCAGAATACTACCACAAATTCCTATAGTAGCTTATTCATGACACCCATGCTATAATATATTTTTGCTGTCACAAAATGCTCCATCATGAGCCAAACATACAGAACAACCTGAATAATTCGTTGTCATGATGAAACAGTTGATAGCAGTACACAGTTAGTGAATATCTGCTTTAGTGAATTATCTGTGGACAATGAAATTATTTACTTACTACACACACTACATCTACTTATATCTTACCCCTAAAATAGATTAAATAGTCACATTTGGAAGTGTTTATTATTGAGCTAGAAACTGCATTTGGCAGTATCTCTGAATTTAAAAGGAAGCAGCATTTGACATCCTTAATGAAATTTTATGTTGTACTTTTCATTATTTAATCCGTTGACAATTTGTACAGAGTTTTATTTTATAGAAAAGAAAAAGGGAAAAAATAGGGGAACAGAAAGGGAAAATTAAAAAGACAATAAGGGAAGGAAAGGAGGACAAATTTTAGATTTAGGGGCGTTCATAAGAAGTCTCCAGAACAAACCAATTTGTTTCTGACTCAGACAATGCATAAGCTATCATCTGTCTAAAGCAGTTATGGAGATGGTAACATTGATGAAGAAAAACAAACAAAAACCCAGACCAGATTATCTAAACGAAAGAATGGTTTTCATCAAAATACATGATAACTATTATCTGAATCTTATTGAAGGTAAATCAAATTTGAAATTTTGAAGAAGCATAGACACAGCTTGTTATATAGTGTAAATATACAATTAACACTTTTATATAGAAAACTAAATAACTCTTTACAGGCTAACCATTGTTGAAGTGGTTTAACTATAAATGAACAATTTCCTAATTTCAGTCTCTTTATCCAGATTCTTGGTTGCCCAAATGTCAGTATCATTTCATTTTTCTGAACAACCAACAAAAATTTATGATGGAAAATACCAGGACTTGGGTCAGGCACACCTTAGTCTTCAAGCTGACATCTTTGCTCTTCAACACTTTGAAAAGTTCTTGGACAGCAGATTTCCCTAATGCAATATGTAATTCGATTTCTTGATTACTGCTTCCATGAGTGTTGATAGTTGATCCAAGAAGAATGAAGTCCTTGACAATGTCAATCTTTTCTCCTTTGATAAGAATGTTGTTTATTGGTCCAGTGTTGAGGATTTTTGTTTCTCTACATTGAGATGTAATCCATACTGAAGGCTGTGCTCTTTGATCTTCATCAATGAATGTTTTAAGTCCTTTCACTTTCAGCAAGCAAGGTTGTATCATCTGCATATCGCAAGTTGTTAATGAGTCTTCCTCCAATCCTAATGCCACGCTTTTCTCATTTAACCCAGTTTCTCGGGTTATTTGCTCAGCATACAGGTTGAATATGTATGGTGAAAGAATACAATCTTGTCACACACCTTTCTTAATTTTAAACTATTCAACGTTCCCATGTTCTGTTCGAACAACTGCCTCTTAGTCCAGGTACAGATTCCTCATGAGCACAATTAAATGTTGGACTCAAGCATGGCAGCAGTAGTGAGGTTGGCCCAGGATCAGCAGTGTTTCCTTTTGCTGTGCATAGGGTTGCTATGAGTTGGTACTGACTCGATGGCACCTAACAACAACATAAAAATCTTGTTGTTAAGTGCTGTAGAGTCAATTCCACCTCATAATGACCCTATAAGAGTTTCCAAGGAGCAGCTGGTGAGTTTTAACTGTCAAATTTGTAGTTCAAACTGACCTTGTGGTCGAGTGCTTATCCTGTAGCACAACAGTGAACTGAAAAAGGACTAGATTGGCCATTTAAAATATAACAACCATATAGTTTACTATGCTGGGAACCACAAATTGAAGAGGAATGGTCATTTCTGTCACAAAGAGCATTTCAAGATCTATCTTACAGTGTAATTATATGATACGATAATATCCATAAGCCTACAAAGAAGAGAAATTAATCCGCTTTAGATAAAGTACAGACAGATCGTTCCGTGGAAGCAAAGATGGAACGACTTCTTCATTCATAATTTGGACATGTGGTTAGGAGAAGGATATTATACTTGAAAAAGTGAATGGTCGGTGAAAAAAAAAAAAAAAAAGATATCCCAACAAGATGAGTTGACACAGTGACAGCAACAATGGGCTCAAACATGAAAACAACTGTGAAGATGGCATTATAGCATCAGGTAATATGTCATTCTATTGAATATAGGGTAGCTATAAGTTGGAACTGACTCAACAACACCAAATAACAACATTTTTTATAACAAATATAGTTTCAGAGATTAAAAACTCTTATTACCAGTAGTTTTTAAAAGTTAACTGATGCACAAAGAAAATTTTCTGAGAAAAAGTATTCATTTCTGTTGAGTATATATGTATTAACTATTTCACTATAAAGTTCTGCTCAGAAAAAAATTCAGTAGGAATAAAAACAAATGACATTTTCAGAAATAATTTTAGTGTCTATAAGTGCCATTTAGTATTCAGAGATATTTGGATATGGTTAATTGCTCAATGCTATTTAGTGCAAAGGGAGTGGAAGATAAGACATATAAATGATATGTCAGTAGTCATTCATTACTCCAAAAGTTACAGCAGACATTTTTAAAAGCCTTCATTTTCTTTGCAAACCTCTTTACAGTGAATACAATAGTCAATGTTTATACACAGAGAGGTATGGAGCAACAATGACCTTCATCATAAGCACAATTCTTTGGGTTAGAAGCTCTTGTTGTATTAAGTGTTTTCCATTTTGCCTTGAGACCTTGTCTACTTGAGTAGATTCTTCCTCTAAATTGAACAAATAGCTCTTTTGTAGTCATTATTATATAGGGTTAGTCTATGGTGATGGGAAATTCAGTGTATTTCTTTTATCTCTTTCCTTTGTAACCATTTTTATTTCAATTCAAATAATTAGTTTTGAAGAGAATGAAAGAATGAAATTACAACACAGCTTTTTGTGACTTTGGAGGGAAACCATCACAGGTTTTCCATTATAAACACCTATTTCTAAAATGTTATGCACCATTTAAAAACATGTTCCCTAAGCTGGAATTTAATATTTCAACTTGAATTTCTTTATTTGCTTTTTTTCTGCCCCACTTTTTACATCTCAGTGGCGAAAGATGAGAAAATATTTTGAAGAAAACATTCTATTGCTAAGAATGGCAAATACAAAAAGACAGTATTGTTAAATGAGAAAGAAATTTATATCAAGGAGTCTTGGTTTGGCACTGCAGAATATGACAGCAAGGTCAGTTTGAACTGAAAGTTTGATGGTTTATACTCACCAGCAGCTACTCAGAAACCTTGTACAGGGTCACTATGAGTTGCAACCTCCTCTATAACACTTTACAACAACAACAATTGCATTTTTAAATAATAAAATATAATTGTTGTTATGCTAAACACCACTTGTCCAGAAATAATTTTTCTATAACATCAATAACAAAATAATTATCTATATAAAAACTGTTCTGTATAAATGCTACAGCACTCCAGTTATATGCTCAGAGGTCCCAGGTGCTAGAATGTTCCCAGGAGAAATTTGAGATCAGGGTATGAGATTATCACTTCCATCCCCTTTCTTTAACACTTCCATTCAGAATTTGCCATATTTGGCAATGGGTTTCTGGAAGAAAAAGAAAAAAGAAGCCTCTAGAATAACTATTGAAGTTCAAGTTCTCGTTCAAGATAGTTAAATTATCTAGGATCAGCATTTGCTGGCATTTCAAACCCACCAGCCTATCCTGGGAAACCCTATACAATGTTGCTGTGAGTCAAACTGAGTTAGTGGCACGTAACAGCAACAGTTGAATATCTAGCTCTGGACAGTAAAATGTTGTTATTGTTAACTGCTGTGGTGTCAGTTCCAACTAATAGTGACCCTGTATAGCAGGGAGTGTTGTTGTTAAGTGCCATGAGTCAAGTTGATTATGGCCATGCTGTATGGGATTTCCAAGTAGTGGCTGATGGATTTGAACCACTAATATTGTGGTTAGCAATCCAGTCTAATCCTACAGTGCCACACCAGGACTCTAAAGTCTTTGTATATGGTTTCCAAGGAGCAGCTAGTGGGCTTGAACTACTAACAGAGTGGTGAAGTACGGTGGTTATCCTACAATTTTAAATGCTTTGTCATTGTTAAGTTGTTACATTTCAAAATTGTTGTGTCAACCCACTGTTATGGCTACTGTACCAGTTCACCTCATTAAGAGTTTTCTCTTTTTGCTGACTCTCCACTTTACCAAGAATGATGTCTTTTTCCAATAACTAGTTCCTGCTGACAAAATGTTCAAACTATTAGAGAACAAGTCTCACCATATTCGCTTCTAAAGAGCATTATGGTTGTACTTCTTCCAAAATAGACTCGCTTGTTCTTTTGGCAGTTCAGAGTACTTTTTATATTTTTCACAAACACCATCATTCAAATACATTGATTTTTATAGGATCTTCCTTATTCATTGTCCAACTTTCACAGGCATATGAGATAATTGAAAATACCGCACGTTAGTCCTTAAAGTTACTATTTGCTGGTTTACACTTTAAGGTGGTTTTTTGCAGCAGACTTGCCCAATGAAATCCATCTTTTGATTCCTTGGTTACTGCTTCTCTGAGCATTTATTGTAGATGCAAGCAAAATGAAGTTTTTGGCAACTTAAATATTTTCTCCATTTATCATGATGTTATTTGGGGTTCCAGATGTGAGGATTTTTGTTTTCTTTTATTTTGAGGTTAAATTCATACTGAATATTGTAGTCTTTTATCTTCATCAGTAAGTATCTGAAGTCATCTTTGCTTCCAGCAATCAAGGTAGGGTCATCTACGTATCACAGGCTGTTAATGTGTATTCCTCTAATCCTGGTAGCATGTTCTTCACATAATTCATATAGATTGCATAAGCATGGTGACACACAGGTCTTCTGACTTTAAACCATTCAATAGCCCTTTATTCTGCTCAACAACTTTCTCTTGGTCTATGTATAGGCTTCATATGAGCACAAATAAGTGTTCTGAAATTCCAATCCTTCACAATATTACTCAGTCTTAGTTACTCCTAGAAATTGTTGTTGCTGTTGTTAAATATTATTGAGTTTGTTTGATTGATAGTGACCTTGTATAGGATCATGAGGTATAGCTATGGCTTTGAACTGCTGACCTTGAGGTTAGTAGTCCAGTGTTTATACTACAGCACCATACCAAGACAACTATTGACCATTTCAACCTGACAACCATATGGTATATAATTGTTGATGTTGTTGTTAGGTGCCTTCAAGTCAGCTCCAACTCACAACATCCCTATGAACAACAGAATGAAACAATGCTCAGTCCTGTGCCATCCTCAAAATTGTTATGCCCATGTCCATTGCTGCTGTCACTGTGCCAATCCATGTGTAGAAAATTGATGCCTTTGAGTTATAATGTTGAGAATAACATTGACACCATTATTCACCTATCAAATTCACTAACTTCAAAAACACTGAAGACATCAAATACTGATGAGGATATTAGTCAATGATGGTGGTGGTGGTTGTGTACAGTTCAGAGTCCTGAACTACATTGTATAGAGTTTCAGAGACTGCATATTTTCATAGGAGCAAAAAGTCTAATTTTTCTCTGATGAAGCTACTGGGAGATTCATGTAGCTGACCTTGTGGCCAGCATCCCAGCTCATAATCACTAGGAAATTGGTGGTGGGAGAATAAACTGGTATCATAACTTTAGAAGACTATCTGGCAGTTTCTTAGCCATATAAATTTAGACATCACAACTCTGCCATTGTACTCAAAGTCAAAGAATTAGATCACACAAATGTTTTTACAAACTTTTTTTTCTAATTGCCAAAAATTGGATGCAGCCAAGATGCTAAAATGAATTGTGATACACCCATACAATAGAAAACTATTAAGTGAAAAGTGGAATCAGACTACACAAAGATATCGAGAGAACTTAAATGTATATTGCTAAGTGAAAGAAGCCAGTCTGAAAAGTTACATACTATATGATTCCAAATATACAATAATCTGAAAATGGTAAAATGATAGTTGTTGTTGTTAGGTGCCATAAAGTGAGTTCCAACTCATAACAACACTATGTACAACAGAATGAAGCTCTTATTGCTCCTATCCCATTCTCACAATCACTGCTGTTTTGAGCCATTGTCACAGCCATGTCAATCCATCCAGTGGTGGTGGTGGTTGTGTGCTGTGGAGTCTGTTCTGACTCATAATGACCCTGTACAGGTTTTCCAAGGCTGGAAATCTTTACAGGAGCAGAAAGCTTCATCTTTCTCCCATGAAACAGCTGGTAGTTTCGAACTGTTGACCCTGAGGTTTGCAGCCCAATTCATAACCAGTACACTACCAGAGCTCTTAGTGAAACCATCTGGCTGATGGTATTTCTGTTTTTTTTTTTTTCTGATGCTTTATTTTCCATACATGATTTTCTTCTTCAGTAACTGCTCCCTCCTGATAACATGTCCAAAGTATATAAGATGAAGTCTAGCCATCCTCACTTCTATGGAACATTCTGGCTATACTTCTTCCCACACAAATGTGGTTGTTCTTCTGGCAGCCTATTGCAATTTAATATTCTTCACCAACACATAATTCAAAAGTATCAATTATTCAGTCTTCATTCTTCCTTTCTCATTCACATGAGGCAAATGAAAATTCCATGGCATGGGTCAGGTTCCCCTTAGTCATAAAAGTGGAACTTTTTCTTTTTCAAGACTTTGAAGAGATTTTTGCAGTAGATTTTCCTAATGCAGTAAGTCATTTATTTTCTGACTGCTACTTCCATGGGCATTGATTGGATGTCCAAGTAAAGTGAAATTCTTGACAACTTCAATCTTTTCTATTGCTCTTGATATTGCCTGTTAGCCAGTTGTGAGAACTTTTGTATTCTTTACATTTATGTTTAATACATATTGATAGTTGTAGTTTTTGATCTTCATCAGTAAGTGCTTCAAGTCCTCTTCAAGCTGAGTAAGAAAGGTTGTATCATCTTTACAGCACAAGTTCTTAGTGAGTCTTCATACAATTCTAATATAACATCTTTCTTCCTATTGTCCAAGGTCTCAGATTATTGCTTGGTAAATAGATTAAATATGGTGAAAGTACAACTTTCCTGATCTAAGCAATGCAATCACCCTCTGTTCTGTTCAAATGATTGCCTCTTAGTCTGTATATTGGTTCTGTAGGAGGACAATTAAGTGTTTTAGAATTCCTATTCTTTGTAATATTATCCGTGGTTTGTTATGTTTCAAACATGCCTTTGTGTAGTCAATGAAACACAATTAAACATCTTTCTGGTATTCTCCGCTTTCAGCCAAGATCCATCTAGCATCAGCAATGCTATCCTTCATACCATATCTTCTTCTGAATCTGGCTTGAATTTCTGGGAGTTACAGGCCAATGTAACAATTTTCTCAAACTATTTATTGTCTTCTGCAAAATGTTAAAGCATGTGTTATTAATGGCATGATTTGATAAATATTACATTTTATTGGATTACCTATTATTCTTTGGAATGAGAAGAATGTGGATCTCTTTTTGTCAATTGGCCAGATAGCTGTCATCCAAATTTCTTGGCATAGATGTGTGAGTACCAGGTCTGCATCTATTTATTGAAACATTTCAGTTTGTATCTGGTCAGGTTTTGGAATCTTGTTTTTCATCAATGCCTTCAGTGCAACTTTGACTTCTTCCTTCAATTCCATTGGTTCTTGTTCATATGCTACCTCCACAAATGGTTGCATGTCAACAAACTCTTTTTTAATATGGTGACTCTGTGTATTTCTTTCACCTTCTTTTAGTACTTTCTGTATCATTCAACACTGTTCCATAAAATCATCTAATACTGAAATTTTCTTGTTGGATATTTTCTTCAGCCTTTAATGTTGAGTGTATTATTGCCTTTTACTTTGCTTACTCCAGGTCTTTTTACATGTTACTATAATCCTTACTTCATCTTCTGGAGCCACCCTTTAAATCTTCTGATCAGCTCTTTGACTTTATGTTTTAGTTTGTTTCCTTTTGCTTTCGCTTCTCTACATTATAGAGCAAGTTTCAGATTCTCTTCTGACATCCATTTTGATCTTTTCTTTCATTCCTGTCTTCTAATGTCCATTTGGTTTCTTCATGTATTGTGTTCTTAATGTCATTCAAAACTCATCTGTGCTTCAATTAATAGTGTTCAGTGTGTCAACGGTATTTGTGAGACAATCTCTAAATTCAAGTGTTTTATGCTAAAACTCAAATTTTGATTCTCATGAACTTGTTTAATTTTCTTCAGCTTCAACTTGAACTTTCATATAAGCTACTGATGAACTGTTCTGTAGTGAAAAAATAGTGGTTGCTAAGTGTTCAGGGGGAAAGAAATGAAAGGATGCCTAGGTGAAGCACAATGTTTTTAGGGTAGTGAAAGTATTCTATATGATGGATGACACTATGCATTTTTCAAATCCATGGAACTGTACAACTTAAGTAATACTTTATCAATATTAGTTCATCAATTATTAAAAAAGTATCTCAAGAATTCACTATGTTAATACAAAAACAATGTGTAAGGTAGATGGTAGTGTATGGGAATTCTGTAGTATCTGTATAGTTTTTCTGAGAATTGAATACTTCCTTAAAAACAATTGTCTATTAAGAAAAAATATTAGCTAACCCCATTGAAACTTTAGTTGATGCATTAACTGATTCATTCATGCAATAAATACTTATTGAATACATAAGGAGCCCTGGTGGACCACTCAGCTGCTAACTGAAATGTTGGCAATTCAAACAGGCCAGCAGCTCCACAGAAGAAAGATGTGGTAGTCCTGTTCTGTAAAGATGACAGCCTTGGGAATGCTATAGGACAGTCTTACTCTGTTATATAAAGTCAATTAGGAGCACCGGTGATGCTGGAAGATAGGATCTGGACTTCTAACCATAAGGTCAGCAGTACAAACTCAACAGCAGCTATGCCAGAGAAAGATGAAGTATTCTGTCTGGTAAAGATTTACACCCTTGGAAATCTTATATAGAGTTGCTACAAATCAGAATTGACTTGATAGCATTGTGTGGTTTTATAGGATCAGTATAGATGGTATTGGATTCCTGGTGTGGTGTTGTGGGTCAATGCGCCAGACTGCAAAGCCATTTGAACTGCAAGGTTGATGGTTCAAGCAAACTAGCTGCTCCTCAGAAACCCTATAGAGGGTTGGAACCAACTCGACAGCACTTAACAACAACAACATAGATGGTCTGGCATTGTTGGATAAGCAGTGGACTGCTAACCAAAAGGTTGTTGGATCAAAGTCACCAGCTGCTACTCAGAAATCTTATACAAGGTCGCTATGATTTAGAACAGACTTGATAATCACTTAACAACAATAACAAGGTCAATTTGCTATGAATCAGAATTGACTTGATTGCCAGGGTTTGGGATAGGTTTAATACATGCCAAATAATGTCATACTGCCATAAACATAAGCAAAGTCCCTATCCTTTCATAACTTAACGTTTAGTAGAGAAGGTTGTTATTGTTGTTAGGTGCCATCGAGTCAATGCTGACTCATAGCAACTGTATGCACAGCAGAATGAAACACTGCCAGATCCTGGGCCAACCTCACTATTGTTGCCACACTTAAGCCCATTGATGCTGCCACTTGGCCAATCCATCTCTCTGGGGGTCTTTCTCTTCACTCTGCCCCTCCACCTAACCAAACATGATATCCTATTCCAGCGACCGGTCCCTCCTGACAATATGCCCAAAGTATGAGAAATGAAGTTTGACCATCTTGGCCTCCAAGGAGCACTCTGGCCGTCCTTCTTCCAACACAGAATTGTTGGTTCTATGGGTAGCCCATGGCACTTTCAATATTCTCCTCCAGCACCATAACTCAAAAGCATCAATTCTCCTATGGTCTTCATTATTTACTGTCCAACTTTCACATGCATATGAGGTTAGACATTAACAAATTTTAAATATCACAAAATGGATGAATATGACAAGAGAAAAAAGAGTTCCCTGAGGATGTACATAGACAATAAAATCCTCAATATGTCTAGATCTTTCAATAAACTACTCACATATTTTGATAACCTATGTGGAAACTACTTGATTGTCAGTTTGTCATACTGGGTGGGTTTGTGTGCTTTTATGTTGCTGGAATTTGTGTTACTGGTATTTGAAACACAAGTAGGATCACCCATGGCAGACAGGTTACAGGGAAACCTCCAGGCTAAGACAAACTAGGAAGAAGGAGAGGCAGACTATTTCTGAATATTTAGCCAATGAAAATCTTATACATAACATCAGCCATTCTCAGATATAGTTTCACAAGATAAGCCCTGCAGACTGGAAGGCACACAAAATATGGCTGAGGAAGAGCAGTCTCATCAAAACAGAGTTGATCATGATTATGCAAACTTTGGAGGAATTATTTGCTGATGGGACACAACTCAAAATATGGAGAAAAAAACTGCAAACATCAACTAATAAATTAGAACATGGAATGTGCAAAGTATGAATCTAAGAAAATTGGAAGTTGTAAAAAATGAAATAAAACACATAAAGATCAATATCATAGGCACTAGTGATCTGAAATGAACTGGTATTTGCCATTTTAGTCAGACAATTGTATGGCCTTCTATGCCAGAACAACCAAATGAGTAAGAATGGTAATGCATTCACTGTCAAAAGAATATTTCAAGTTCTATCTTGATCTATAATCCTTTCTGATGAGATAATATTCACATGCCTACAAGGAAGACCATAACAACAACAGCAAGGGAGACCAGTCATTATCACTAGTATTCAAAATTATTCACCAACCACTATAACTAGTAATGATGAAATTGAAGAATTCAACGAGATTCTTTAGTCTGAAATCGATCACACATGTAATCCAGATGCATTGATAATCACTGGTGATTGGAATAAGAAGGTTGGAAACAAAGGAAGGATCAGTAGTTGGTGAAAGAAATTATACTGGATGTTGCATGATAGAATTGTGCAAGACCAACAACTTTTTCATTAGCAAATACTTTTTTTTTTTTTTTAAACAACAGGAAAGGTAACTTTAAACATGGACCTGACCAAAGAGAATACACAGTGATCAAACTGATTACTCTCTGGGAAGAGAAGATGGAAAATCTCAACATCATTAGCCAAAACAAGGAGAGGGGAAACTCTGCAACAGTCCATCAATTATTCATATCCAAGTTCAGGATAAGCTCAAAAAATTAAAATACATCCATGAGATCAAATATATAATCTTCAACGTATCCCACCTGATTTTAGAAAACGTCTGAAGGGCACATTTGTTGTTTTATACCCTAATGACAAGTAACCATAAGAGTTATGTGATAACACCAATAACATCATACATGAAGAATGCAATAGGTAATTGAAAAGACAGAAATGAAAAATAAGACCAAAATGGATGCCAGAAGAGACTCTGAAATTTGCTATTGAGTGTAGAGAAGCTCAAGTACATGAAAGAAATGATGAGGTAAAAGAGCTGAACAGAAAATTTCGAAGGACAACTCGAGAAGACAAAGTCAGGAATATAAGGAAATGTACAAAGTTGTATTTAGAAAACCAAAAGGGAAGGACATGCTCAGTATTTCTCAAGCTAAAAGAACTGAAGAAAAAATTAAAGCCTCATCTTGCAATACTAAGAATTCTATGGGCAAAATATTGAATGATGCAGAAAGTATCAAAAGAAGATGGAAGGAATATACAGACACTGCACCAAAAATAATTGGTCGACGGTCAACCATTTCAAGAGGTACTGTGTACTCAAGAATCAATAGTACTGAAGGAATATATCCAAGCTGCACTGAAGGAATTGGTGAAGAATATGGTTCCAGGAATTGAAGGACTTAAAATGGAAATCTTTCAACAAACTATTGTAACATTGGAGACATTCACTCATCTCTGTCAAGAAATTTGGAAGGCAGCTACCTGGCCAACCAGCTGATAGAGATCCATATTTGTGGTCATTCCAGTAGAATATAGAAACCATAGAACAATATCATTAACATCACATGTAAGAAAAAATTTGTTAAAGATAGATTAAAACTGGTTGCAGCAGTACTTCAACTGAGAAATATCAGAAATTCAAGTTGGCTTCAGAAAGGATGTGGATCTAAAGATATCAGTGAGGATATCAAACGGCTCTTGACTGAAAGCAAAGAATGCCAGAACATTATTTACTTGTTTTTTTATTGACTATGCAAAGGATTTTGAATGTGTGGATCATGACAAGCATTATGAATAATTGGTATTCCAGAACATTTAATTGTGCTCATAAGGAACCTGTACAGAGACCAACGGGCAGTCATTAGAACAGGACCAGGGGATACTGAATGTTTTAAAATCAGGAAAGGTGTGTAGCTAGGTTATATCCTTTCCCCATACTTATTCAATCTGTACGCTGAACAAATAATCAGAGAAGCTTGATTATATGAAGAAGAACATAAAATCAGGATTAGAGGAAGACTCATTAACAACCTGCAATATGCAGATGATACAGCCTTGTTTGCTGAAAGTGACAAGGACTTAAAATACTTACCTATGAAGATCAGAGACCACAGCATTGAGTATGGATTGATCTCAATAAAAGAAAAGAAAATTCTCACAATTGGACCAATAAATTAAATCATGATAAGTGGAAAAGACATGGAATTTGTCAAAGACTTCATTTTGCTTGGATTTACAATCAATACTCATGGATATAGCAGTCAAGAAATCAAATGACATATTGCATTAGGCAAATCTGCTACACAAGATCTCTAAAGTGTTCTAGAGCAAAGATAGTAGTTTGAGGACTAAGGTGTGCCTGACCCAAGCCATAGCATTTTTAGTTGCTTAACATGCACATGGAAGTTAGACAATTCATAAGGAAGACCATAAAATAATCGATGTATTTGAATGGTACTGCAGAATAATATTGAAAGTACCATGTACTTCCAAAAGAAGAAACAAATCTGTGTTGGAAGAAGTATAGTCAGAGTATCCTTAGAAACCAGGATGTCAAACCTTTGTCTCTCATACTTCAGACATGCTACCAAGAGACTAGTTCCTGGAAAAGGACATCATACTTAATAAAGTGGAGGTTCAGCAAAAAAGAGGAATACCCCCAGTACGTTGGATTGACACAGTGGCAGCAGCAATGGACTCAAGAATAACAATTATCATGGCCCAGTAGTGCTCCCTTCTGCTTGGATAAGGTCAAAATAAGTTGGAACCAACTCAAATGTTCCTAACAACAACAAAGTTGGAAAGTTGGTGATGTTTTTAAACAAATACCAGCTCAATAGTTTCTCCAATATCTTTACCTAATCTGTCTTTTACATTTTCTCACACAGTTATCTTTCAAATGTTGGACAGCATAGTACAGTGACATCTAGTCAGTAGACAGAAGTTCTTGATAATAGCAGAAATACTATCTCAAGCGGTCCACACACATCTGTATTACTCTCAGAATAAATACATATACAAGGTAAAGTTCTAGCATTGTGTTTTTTATTAAATATTTAACTTTCCAGTCAAATGTATTTTGGTTTAGAAATTCTCCTTTAAAAAACAATCTCAGTATTAATTGTATACTTCAATATTGTTTTTCACTCTTCCTTGCTTACCTTAGCTTTCTAGCACATAAAAGTAAAGGAGAAAAACAGAATGATAGGCAGGTTACCATTTCTCTAAACCTACAAGAGAAAATACAAAAACAAAACTCCTATGAAAATCAGAGAGAAAGCCTAGTTTCCTTTTAGTCATAGTGCATTCATGTTTTTGTGTTTACAACATGGTCACAAACAAATATTTCTAATTTTCAACCAGAGTTTAAATCTCAAGTATTTTACTCAATGAAATAAGAAGCATAAAAGAAAGCATAGAAGAATAGCCAACTTTGGCTGTGACAAAATGATCTCTTAAATGCCAAATTAAAATATTAGTGCATTACTAACTTGGTTTACAAAAAAATTTTAACTTGGAAGTACTAATTTCTTGCCAATAGAAAGATGATCTTCAAACTTAATTTTTCCGTGGTCTATTAGGTAGAATTTTTGTAATAACAATGATAATAAAATGAGTGTCACATGCAAATCAATTATCTTTATAGAACAAATATTGAACAATTCCCACAAATTGCAACACAATAAAATTGCCTAGCTCCTAAGTGCTCAACATAGCCTTAACTCCTACAACTACAAAGATAATACAGGCAACATCAAGGGCTTCTTGGTTTCATAAAATAAATGAAAAAAATGGCAAACTTTTTAATTCATGGAGAAATAAAATAGAAATTGTTATTTTCAATAGCCCTTTTGAAAAAAATTTCTTATTCATAAAGGATAGATATATAAACACAATTGATTATGACAATATTATAATGTTGAATATTCAATGTGCTCATGGGCCCTGAAGTTTTAAAACAGACCTTATGAACACAATGGAACAGATGACTTAGGTGATAAAGTTAGGCCTATGCGGGGGTGGTTGACCAGTGGCTATAGCAAGAGGAATGGACTTAGAGACATTCTAGGAGAAGTATACAAAAAATAAAGATCAGAACTTTACTCAAGAAAATGAGTTAAGGATGGGAATTGTATACTGAGGATTATTTATGGCATGGTTATGTGCTGTGGAGTGAGTCTTGACTCTTAGCAACCCTGCATAGAGCTTCCCAGGTTGTAAATCTTTATGGGAGCAGAAAGCCTCATCTTTCTCCTGTGGAACCGCTAATGCTTTTGAACTCATGACATTGAGATTAGCAGCCCAATTCATAACCATTATGTTACCAGAGCTCCTTTTATGGTATAGGTAACAGTAATGAAAGTTGAACTAATTTAGTCAAAATATGAAATGTATTGGCTTGCATAATGAAAAAGTACAGACCACCTATATGTGTCATAAAAATATTTCTCTCATTTTTCTTGGCACTGCACTACTCTATGCAGGCATTTTTCACATGCAAGATTAGGCCAGCAGCAATAATCTCTACATCTCTACATTTATAGTCTATCAGTTTAAAAACACAAGCAAAGGAAGATGCCTTTCTACAAATGTTGTGGCAGTTGAAACTTGGCCAAATCAAAGCCCTGCCTACGGCACATTCTTGAATCCCCATACCAGAACCAATCACTTTTTGTGCTATGAATTGGTTGGAGCCTTGGTGTGGCAGTACAGGATAAGCACTGGAACGCTCGTGAGTGGTTCAAACCCACCAGATGATCCTCAGAAAGCCTATACAGGATCACAATGAGTCAGAACCAATTCAAAAGCAAACAACAGGAATTGTTTCACCTGCAATATAAATGGTGATTGAAAGAAGTAAAGAAGTTGGAAGCTTTTTCATGACAGAAAAGGACTAAAGGCATGTAGCCCCGTACTAGTGTGTCATATCCAAAGTAAAAGTGTGAGAATTGGGGAAAAAAAGACACAAGTTTGCCATTATTTGTATGTGATGTAATTATCCATACAGAAATACTATGTACTTTATATGGAAATCTTTGTAAGTAATATGATTGATTGGTAAGGTTGCTATATAAGGATGATACATAGCAATCAAATTCATTCCCACACAACAACAGAGATTGAAACAATAAGAAATTGTATAGAAACACCAGCATAAGATGCTAAATAACATCTTAAATATTAATGATATTTAAATAGCATTAGATAGCATTAGAAACAATAAGAAATTGTATAGAAACACCAGCATAAGATGCTAAATAACATCTTAAATATTAATGATATTTAAATAGCATTAATAGAAAAATTTCATCACTGATCTGTCCATTTCTCATGCTGTAGTGGCTTGTGTATTGCTTCACTGCTGGAAGCTATGCTACCCATATTTTAAATTCCAGCAGGGTAATCTCCTCTTAACAATGTTAATCAGAACTTCCAGAGTAACTCAGAAAAGGAATAAGGAGAGGTCCACTTCACAATGGTTGGTAACGGTAAACCTTATATGATACTGTCATCAGATGAACCCTTCAGTTTAGAAAGTACTCAAAATATGACATGGAAAGAGTGGCCTCGTCAAAGTAGAGTTGATCTTAATGTCGTGGATAGAGAAAAGCTTTGGAGCCCTTCATTTTATGAAGAAACAGCTACAAACATCCACTAATAATAGAAAAATGGAATGTACGAAGTACAAATCTAGGAAAATTGCAAGTCATCAAAAGTGAAATGGAATGCCTACATATTTATATCCTAGGCATTAGTGAGATGAAATTGACTGGCATGGACCATTTTGAATAAGTCAAACATATGAGTTACTATATCCAGAATGACAAATTAAAAAGGAATAGCATTATATTCATTGTCAAAAAGAGCATCTCTCAAACTTGGAACAACAGGGCTCTGTGATACAAGGACCGAGGCATAGTCTGAATGGGTAAAAGAGGGGAAATAATGTTAAGATGCTTGACTGTCTTATGAATATTGATTCCCCTTGCTTACAATTGCAAAATAGACACTTGAGTGGGATAGAAAAAAATATTGGGAAACATGATTACAGAAAGCTTGTAAGTCTGTCTTCAGCCTGTAACTGACTGAGATGCCTAAAAAGAGTTCTAGAACTTGCCCATTGAAAGAGGCTTTTTTGTGGAGCCCTTGAAGGGTATAGGACCTTACATGGAATCCTGAGCCCCATCCAGAACTTTCTGAGGTGGTACATTCCCACTTGAAAGTACAAGCAGATCAGTCCTGAGTGGCTAGAGGAACAGAAGATACTTCCTGAAAGAAAGACCAACAGGAAAAAACAAAAACAATAATGGCAGTCTGTTTGACTGTTACAAGAACAAGCAAGTCGTTCACTGGAGAGCCATCAAGGCAAACAATCAAGTCCCTTCAAGACAAATCCTTTTCCAAGACTGAAACTCGAAGGGCAACCATGAGCAGGCATGTAAGCTTGCTGGAGACCATTTTGGTCTACATGTGAGTGGAAGTGGAGGAGACACAGAAGAAAGCCCAAAGTCGCAGAGAGCACCCATCTGACCTAGCGTCAATGGCTTGAAGACCAGAGCTCGACTAGAGAAAGATAAATAAATTTTATAAAGAACGCAAGTATATACTACTACAATTTGATGAACTTGACCTAGTAGCTCAAAATACCAACCAAGAGGGAAGGAGTCTGTCAGTATGTAGGGCTGATACGGATGGGCAAATTAGACATTGGCTACCTAAAATGGGGGGACTATAAGGGAATGAGGAGTCCTGGTGTGGAGTTGTGGGTTAATGCACCAGACTGCAAAACCATTTGAACTGCAAGGTTGGTGGTTCAAGCTCACCAGCTGCTCCTTAGAAACCCTATATAGTGTCGCTATGGATTGGAACTGAATCGACAACACTTTACAACAACAACAACATAAAGGCATGAAGTGGCTGACTTACAAGTTTCCAAGAGGGAGTTTAATTTCAGAGTGGGAAGGGGAAGGTAGACTCTCCACTGAATAGTTTTCATCTTGTCTAGATGGGTCTGTGAAAGGAGATGGGGATAGGATTCTTATGATTCAACATTGAGTAATTGTTATCATGACTAATTGGGATTGTAACAACTGTAAAGGTAGAAGTTTTGTAACATAAAGGGGGGAGCAGTTAATCTTATATTCCAGAAACAGAGGACTCTAGAATCATAAAGGGAGAAGAGCATGAGTGGAATGTGGGACCCTATCTAAAGAAACAGTGACACCCGAGATGAAAGCAGAGATGATGACTTGGAGAGATAGTGTAGCTGAGGACTCTAGACTCATGGAAAAAGATAGACTTGTGTGCTGGTGGCCAGGAAGCCAGCTTGCAGAATGTGCCCTTTAGTTGTTTAAATGATTATATATTCTTGAGTGTTTTTGTGTACATCAAAAATTAATAATAATAATCCAGAGGGAATAAAAGCAAATGCTGTTGAATGATGATGCATGGAGGAGATGGTAATCATTGCAATAAAAGAAAATATGATAGGATGAGTGCAAAACCAATGTTCTCCCATGTAAACTCTCACGCAATTCACAATAAAAGCTCAAAGTTAAAAAAAAAGCATCTCAATATCTATCTTGAAGTACAATGATATCTGTAATTATATAATATGTATATACCTACAAGGATAATGTGCTGAACTTCAAGTTCAGCCTTTCAAACTCACCATTTGCTCCTTGCAAACACTATACAGGGTTGCTATGAGTCAGAACTGACTTGAAGGTACTTAACAATAACAACAACAAGGAAGACCACTGTTATTCAAACTTACCAACCAATAAAGTCAAACATGATGAAATTAATAATTCTACCAACTTCTTCAGTCTGAAATGTGACTCTACAGCATGTAGAGATTGTCTAACAATATCATTAATATCACATGTAAATAAAACTTTACTGAAAATAATTAAAAAATGATTGCAGCAGTACATAATCAGGGAATTGCCAGAAATTTTATAAAGATTCAGAAAAGGGCATGAAATGAGGAATGTCAATGCTTGTGTCAGATTATTCTTTGCTGAAAACGGAGAATACCAGAAAGATAATAACTTGCATTTTATTGATTATGCAAAGGCATTTGACTGTGCAGATCATAACATATTATGAACAATATTGTGAAGAATGGGAGTTAAGCACACTTAATTGTGCTCATAAAGGACCTGTACATAGACCAAAAGGGAGTTATTCAAACACAACAAGGAGATACTGTTGGTGTTGGTATTGTTTGGTGCCAATGAGTCAGTACTGATTTAAAGCAACCCTATGGAGTTCTGGTGTGGCTCTGTAGGTTAATGTGCCAGACTGCAAAGCCATTTGAACTACAAGGTTGGCGGTTCAAGCTCATCAGCTGCTCATTGGAAACCCTATACATGGTCACTATGAGTCAGAACTGACTTGATGGCATTTAACAACAACAACAACAATGCGCAACAGAATGAAACACTGCCTGGGCCTGCACCAACCTCATAATCTTTGTTATACTTGAGCCCATTGCTGCTGCCACTCTGCCAATCCAATTTTCTTGATTTTAAATCACTCAATATTTCCTGCCACTGTGTCATTCCACAATGGCAGGAGATACTGAATGGTTTAAAATCAGGAAAATTGTGTGTTGGGGTTGTACCCTTCTACCATATTTATTTGTATGCTGAGTAGATAATTGGAGAAGCTAGACTAAATGAAGAAAAATGGCCATCAGAATTGGAGGAAGGCTCATTAACAACCTGATGTATGCAGATGGCATGACCTTACCTTTTGGAAACAGAGAGGACTTGAAGCATTAACTCATGAAAGTCAAAGATGGTCGTATGGGCTACAACCCATTGTAAAGAAAAATAAAATCCTCACCACTAGATCAATAAATAACATCCTGATAAACAAAGAAAAGATTGAATTTGCCAAATATTTCATTTTACTTAAATCGTAATCAATGCCCTTTGAAGCAGTAGTCAGAAAATATAAGGACATAGTGTAATGGGTATAACTGCTGCAAAAGCACTTTTTTTTTTTTTTTTTTTTTTTAAATTTCAAGTTGTTTATTGTAAGATAATTTACAAATATTTTACTGTGTTTTTAATAATTTGAACAGACCAACAATGTCTTCTGACAAGGAAAGCAGTTAAGCTCAACAAGATCAGCTGCCTTAACTTCTCTTCTTTACCACTTTACTTCTTGTTTGAGGATAACACTTGATTTTCATTAATCCAGAGCAGCAGCACCAGAGATGATTTCAATCAACTCTTTTGTGATGACAGCTTGGCGGGTGCAGTTGAATGTCAAAGTCAGCTTGTCAATCACCTCAGAAGCATTCTTGCTAGCATTGTCCATAGCTGTCATCCTTGCACTTGTAGTGGATTCCTTTAATGAGTAGTAGATGATGTTTGCCAGATTGTATTCTTGGTAATTTTTCAGCACATCAGCATCAATATCATCATAGACACTCATGCTCTCAGAACTTGCAATGGTTTTCAATGAAAATAGGACCTTTTCATCTGTCTTATTAAGAGATGACAGACCTGACATATTAAAGATGATAGAGCCTTCATAAAATTCATATCCAGAATTTACTCATTCAAGGACAATAACAGATGCATCTACAAAAGTAGGGGGTTTCCTTCCTACTTCTTTGAATGTCACCAGAAACTGGTCAGAATGAGTTCTATAAAGTATGCCCCTAGGCTTATTACCAATTCCAGCAAGCATAACTTCTTTTCCAGATGCTGTGAGCGTGGCCACCTCACTTTTCATCTGTTTAGCATCTGAGGAATGAATAACACCACAAATCCCTCAATCTGAGGATACACCAATAATAAGGTGTTTCTTCTTGCCTTTGTTGTTGTTGTTGTGAAGTGCCGTCGAGTCGGTTCCGACCCATAGCTACCCTGTATGGGGTTTCCAGGGAGCAGCTGATAAGCTTGAACCACAGACCTTACAGTTCAAATGACTGCAGTCTGACGCATTAGCCCACAGCCACACCAGGACTCCTTTCTCGTCTTTGTTGTTGTTGGTAAGTGCCATCGAGCCTGTTCCAACCTATAGCGACCCTGAACAGGGTTTCTGAGGTTGTAAATCTTTATGGGAGAAGAAAGCTTCATCTTTCTCCCGTGGAGCAGCTGGTTGTTTCGAACCGCTGACCTTGAGGTTCGCAGCCTGATTCGTAACCACATTAGGCGCCTTAATATCAGCTTTCTCATAAAGAGCAAGAGATCTTACTCCATACACTGGAGCCAGTTTCAACTTCCTCTCAGCTCGAGCATATTTTGCAGCTGCTACTTAACAACAACAACAACAACAACAACCATTTTCATAGACTTGGTAATTTTCTGAATGTTTTTGATCGAATTTAGTCACCTGGTAATGTCTTTCAAAGTTGCCATACTTCCAACTTGGGTCCATTGCGACTGCAATAACCAGGCCGAGACCCCAAAGAGGTTTGCCGGAGAGAACACGGTGGAGCCGGCTGTGCTGAAGGTCGGTCAGACAGGCCTCACCACACGTGCATAGAAGCTTTCCCAAATGAACTTTTTTAAGTGTTAAAGAGCAAAGATAGGACTTTGAGGACTAAGGTGAGCCTGACACAATCCATGGTATTTTCATTTGCTTCTTATACGTGTGAAAATTGGAAAATAAAGAAGAGAGGAGAAGAACTGATGCATTTGAATTGTATTGGTGAAGAATACTGAAAATTCCGCGGTTACCAGAACAACGCTTTGAGAGTAAGAATGGTGAAACTTCCTCTTAAGGTTTTTGGACATATCAGGAAGAACTGATCTCTGGAAAAATGACATCAATCTCAGTAAAGTAGAGGTCAGCAGAAAAAAAGGAACAACCGTATTTAAATGGATTGACATTGTGGCTGCAAAATAGGCTTAAACATAAGGACTATGAGAACCCTACAAGAATGGGGAACATTTAGTTCTGTTATAAGTAGGATCACTATGAGTCTGAACTGACTTGATGTCACCTAACACCAACAGCGTACATACATTTTGAATGGGTGATGAAATTGCTTAATAAGCCAGATAATAGGAGGCAAAAAATATTCCCTACTATATGCTTAAGAGATCCTGGTGTGATGCTATAGAATAAGCATTGGACTGATAACTACAAGATCAAAGGTTCAAACCCACCAACCATTCCTTAGAAACCATATACAGGGTTTCTGTGAGTCAGATCTGACTCAATTAAACTTAACAATAACATACATACGTAAACTAAACATGATAAAATTGAGCTTGTTAATATTGACGTTTAGCAGGTACACTGTTGTTGTTGTTAGGTGCCATCAAGTTGGTACCGACTCTTATGGACCCTTATATACAACAGAATGAAATACTGGCTAACCTCACAATTGTTGCCATGCTTGAGCCCATTGATGCTGCCACTTTGTCAATCCATCTTTCTGCGAGTCTTCCTCTTTCACTCTGACCCTCCACCTTACCAAACATGATATCCTTCTTCAGAGACTGGTACCACCTGACAATATGTCCGAAGTATGAGAAACAAAGTTTGGCCATCCTGGCCTCCAAGGAGTACTGTGGCAACACTTCTTCCAACACAGATCCGTCTGTTCTTTTGGCAGCCCATGCACTTTCAATATTCTCCTCCAACACCATAACTCAAAAGCATCAATTCTTCTAAGGTCTTCCTTACTCACTGTCCAGCTTTCACATGCATATGAGGTTATTGAAAATGCCATGGTTTGGATCACACAGACCTTTGTCCTCAAGCAGGTACATAGTAGACATCAATAAAATCTAAATTCCTTCTGTTCTTTAAAATTGTTGTGGAATGTGTGCATATGCATGGGTGTGCTTGAATAGACATATGTCATGTAAGTTTTATTTTTCTAAGATCACTCTTTCATTTAGAAAAAAAGCATTTTTTCTTTAATTATTTTTATAAATTCATTTTTTGTGGGAGAAAAAAGGCACAAATAGTAGTAATCTCAGCCTTTGTTGGTATTATAGAGAATACAGCCCAGACATCATCTCTTCATACATATATATCACATAATATAACATTAACTTAATTATTTTATATCTTAATAGAAGAGGATAAAATATTGTAAATGGGTTTATCACTATTTTTATTTTAATTAAGTCAATGTTTACCTTTCATAATCAAATTAACTTTGGAAAGACCACTAACTTTACTTTCAACTTCATCTTTATGTTCATTTGAAAAATGTGAAAGAGATTATGTTTAATTTCTCCACAGAATCATCAATGGTATATTGAAAAACCTTGACTTAATAAAGAAATCCATGTGGTACATATACAAAAATTGTCAGATAAATGTCAATTTATGGCTTAATAAAGCATTCAATCTGTCCAGAAAGTGTGTACTGTATGAGTCAGTTTTGACAGATAAAGAGGACTCACTGAATAGCCTTTCCTGATAAATATTCTTCATTAATATTTACATTTCTCTTGACAGCGCTGTTACTGCATGCATAGGTTGGGTAAATATAGTATGCATTGGCATATATGCATAATGATAGGCCCACATTTGTCTAAGATTCCAAATGCTTTGGCTAAAAACTTGTGCCCAATTATTCTTATGGACTAACTAAACTTCAGATACACTAATGCAAGGCACGAAAAATCCATGACAATTATTTTAAGGCATGGAGACATTAATAGTTCACTTGTGACAGATAAAAGAACAAAGAATGGATATAAGTTCTCTCGCCACCTCCCTTTTTTATTCTTCTTCTTCATTTTTATTCAGCAGTGAGCAGTCACTAAAAATATGTCTGGTCAATAAGGGGCAGGTAAAATTGGAGGGGTTGCTATAGGAACACACAATGTGATGCAGAGCAATAACCACTCTAATTTGTACTGTGTTGCAAGTAGTATTTTCATTGTAGTTAAACTCAACTTCAAAAGACATTCTTTAAGAAAGAGGCTACTTGAAATGCAGACGATTCATTCTAAGGGAATTTTATATACTAACTTAAAAAAAAAAAATCTAAACTGTAAAATGCTTCAAGCAGAAAGCTGATATTTCTTCTATTTATGCTGTTATGTTTTCAATGCATTTTGACTGAAATCATTTTTGCACATGGGAAGACCTGGGAATGCATTTTAATAATGATGAAAGTATAAGTAATGAAGAACACTGCCTGGAGCAGCCTGTCCTCACTTTATCCCCAACTACTCTCTTCCATTTTTGTTAGGCAGCATCTACATTCCAACCTTTAGACCTTCCTCATTTTCAATTCTGTTGAATTATTACACTAAGAAGCTATATGCCACTCAAATCTTGTTTTTCAAAAGGTGACTGACCCAACTGCCTTGTTTCTGGTCTCCATTTGATAACTCCATGGTAACCTTTTGAGGCATTTCAGACCAACATATCAAAACAATTTCATTTTCATCAGACCCATGACCCAATACAGGTTCATTGCAACCATTGTTATATGAAAATCTTTCAGATAAGAAGACGCCTTTCTTCATAATTTAAAGCCTTATATTTTAGAAAGTGATTAGCTCAATCTCATCCTGCTCACATCTGTTCATTTTCATGTGTACAACTCATAAGCTCAGTCAACTTTCATTTTTATCTCTCATAGTTGTGGGTGTAATCCATGAGCAATTTACTCTCCATATGAGAGTGCATGAACAGTTTCCAACCCACTGATAAAATAATCCCACAGATCAAAATTGCTCTGGGAAAAGATCTTTTACAAAAATCATATAACTGACATGAAAGGTCATTATCCTTCCTTCTCTGGTCAAGTTCAAGACAACGGTCTAGTGTTCATTCTTTGCTTGTTAATAATAATAATAATAATAATAATAATAATAATAATAATTAAGTGGATGGATTTTAATTGAGAGGAGAGGAACTGCTGTTAAGCTTGCAGTCTTCTTACGCCATTCTATTTTGTCCATGGAAGTGGTTTTCATTTGTTAAATCCAGTTGAAGCCTGGAAATTTATAAGGAGAGGAACTGAAAGGAAAATAAATCACAAGAAAGATAAAAGACATAAGAATATTTTTAATAGGAAAAGACTCATATAGAGAGGTGAATAATTAAGGTATTCAAAGTATTTTTTTTTGTATTATGAAGCAATCAAGCAGAAATTCTCACTCATGGTAAAACACTCAAAAATTTAGAACTATTTTATCTTGACAGAGTCTCTTTAAATGATAACTTTTCAAGAGCTTTTAATCATGAGTGTGTATATATATGTGTCTGAGAGTGGGCAAAGAATGAGTACAAATGCAATTTCTGCATTTTGTGTTCCTGGTGTGGCACTGTGGGCTAATGCGCCAGACTGCAAAGGCATTTGAACTGCAAGGTTGGTGGTTCAAGCTCACCAGCTGCTCCTCAGAAACCCTATAAACAGTTGCTATGGGTAAGAACCAATTAGATGTAACTTAACAAAAACAAAGTAATCACAAATCTAATGTATGTTGTAGTATTGCCTACTTTGTACTAAAATTGCACATATAGTTATGGAACATATTTTAAAGAATTTTCTGAGAAATGTGGTAAATAGTTTGTCAAAAATCTTGGACTTACAATGTTATTTTCCAAAATAGCAAATGTTTAGAAACACTCCTACTTACCATACCACAAGAAAATTATAACTCCAATATCATAAAATTGAAAAAAAAATGTATATCATTCCAGGAAATTTTTATAACATTACAGGATCCTGTTTTAAACAGGATGATCTTTAATTTTAAAAGATTTCAAGATGGGCTGGGGCAAAGTTTGGGTGCTGAAATCTGAGTCTTCAAAGACAAAGACAATTTATAAATGATACCTTTCATCTCCAGAGCTATTTGCTAAAGGGCAATGCAGAATGTTTAGTCTGAAAATGAATTCAAATCACTCTAAAGAATATGTTTTGCAGAGTTAACTAGCAGCATTAAATATTGTGCTTTCCAGTACAAATCAACTTGTCTTTTTAACTATTCTGAATTTTTCTAATCACTGAAACAACACATTTTTGCTTGTCTTGAAAGAAGCATTAATATTTTTAATATCTATCACTACATACCCAAATAAAAAATGAAGTAATGATAAAATTGATTAATTCTATTATGTACATGTGCAATTACTTGCTATTTACGTTTTCTTTTTTTTTTTTTTTCTGAGAGCATTTCACTCCTTATTTTTTTGAGGAATACTGGAGTTATTGGAACTCCATTTTACACCAATAAGCATCTCCTGGGAGTATATAGTGCTCTGCAAATAACTGAAAAGTCAGCAGTTTGAACACACCAGACCAATCTCCACTGGAAAAAGAGGAGGTATTTAGATCCCATGAAGATTTGCAGTCTAGGAAATCCTATGATTTAATGATCATGGATTCCTAATAGTACTGATACTGTCATTGAGAAACTAACGACAGATGTGTTGGAGTTTAAAGTAATATGTAAGAAACTACCCTTTCTTCTACTTGACTGGATTTGGAATTGACAGAGAATCATAGAAATTCAGGTAAACATAAGTTTAAATTTTTCCCTTATCTCTGATGAAATTCACATGGGTTTACATGGCTTAATAAAAATAAGCAATTGGAATTCAAGTTTGAATTACACAGACTTACTTATGCCAGTCCCTGGAAGTTCTGAAAAACCATAATCTTCACCACAGGAGAAAGGCCTTCCAGTTTAAAACTTCTGGCATGGAAGTTCAGAAAAGAACATATGCATCCTGAAAGCAATTGTCTCCCAATGGAAGAAAAGAAGAAAGAAACTGCAAAAAGCATACTCAACTATTCACAAATTCTGCAATCAGATAAACCATTTCTTCTGATGGGTGAATAAGATAGTGACACAAAAATACAGGAATGCTACTCTGCTTGATAGCCTTCTATAAGGAAAATTAAAAGTAAGGGGAAAAGATGCCCTTCAAAACAGTATTATCTTTTTTCCCAAAACTAACATGCTATGGAAAAAGAGAAACAATTGCTCTAAATGAAAATGCAAAAGTCTGATATAATTCATTTGGCTTGATAAGTCTTAATATTAGGAACTGATTTTGACACTGGAGAAATTTAGCTCATTAAGTTTTAATATTAAGTCATATTTCTATAAGCATGGATCATTTGGGATTAGCTTTATCTATATGATAACAGGAAAACTGGTATAGGAATTAAAATTTTTCATACTCTTTATATTCCTGTGACTCTCAGTCAAAAATTAACGCATGAATGCACATTCACACACACACAATGTTGGATTGTTCAGTCCAGTTTACATATATATTAATTACAAAGAACAGTCTGTTCGTAAGTACAGTAATCAAAACTTGCTTTGTGTCTACAGGCATTATTATTCCTAGAGTTTCAACCACCACTTGTCAATCAGTTTGTCACACTATGGTAGCTTGCATGTTGCTATGATGCTGGAAGCTATGCCACCAATATGATGGATGCCAGCAGGGTCACCCATGATGGACAAGTTTTTCCTAGCTTCCAGACTAAGACAGACTGGGTAGAAGAAGAGGTAGAATCCTTCTGAATGCTTAGCCACTGAAAAAATTTGGATTCTAGTGAAATGCTCTCAGAAAGCACCACAACGTTGAATATTGAAACATGATGAATAACACATGAATATTGTCAGAAATAGTGTAGAAGATGGCCAATCATGTTGGACAGCACTCAAAATACAAATGGGAAAGAGTTCCTTCAATAAGAAGAGTTGTCCATAATGATGAAAATGGAGTAAAGTTTTTGGGACATTCATGTGCTGATGGGGCATAACTAAATTAGGAGAAACAGCTGCAGGTTTAAATCAATAATTAGAATATGGAATGTACAACATATGAATCTAAAACTATTTTAAGTTGTCAAAATGAAGTGGAAAGCATAGAAATTGATATTCTAGGTATGCATTTAGTTATGGTGTTGGAGAAACATATTAAAGTACCATGGACAGTCAAAATAACAAACAAATCAGTGTTGTAAGAAGTACAGGCAGAATACTCCTTGATTGCCAGGATGGCCAGACATTGTTTCTCTTACTTCAGATACAGTTACAGAAGGAACAAGACCTTGGTGAAGGATATCACTTTTGGTAAAATGGAGAGTCGGAGAATAAGAAGAAGAACCCCAACGTAATAGATTGACACACTGGCAGCAGTAAAGTACTCAAGCATAATAATGATTGTGAAGTTGGCATAGGACCGAACAGAGTTTCATTCTATTGTAGGGTGCTTATGTGTAGGTACTGATTGTTGTTGTTGTTTTTATTGTGTGCTGTGGAGTTGGTTCTGACTCATAGCGACCCTGTACAGGGTTTCTGAGGCTGTAAATCTTTCTGGGACCAGAAACTCTCATCTTTCTCCTGCAGAGTAGCTAGTAGTTTTGAACTGCTGACCCTGAGGTTAGCAGCCCGATTCGTAACTACTATGCTACCAGAGCCAAGTACTGATTAGATGGCACATGATAATAACAACAACAAGTAAGCTGAAATGGATTGCTATTGGTCATTTGGAATCTGATAATCGTACTGTTTGATGTACTGAGAATGACAATTTAAACAGTAATGGTGGTGCTTTCATCATCAAAAAGAACATTTCAAGATTTATCGAGTATACTATTGCGTTGGTGGGACAATACCCATATTCCTACAAGGAAGACCAGTTAATATCAATATTATTAAAATTTGGTTGCCAACCACTAAAGCCAGTGAAGATGAAATTGAAGAATTCTACCAACTTCTTCATTCTGAAATTGATCAAACATGTAATCAAGATGTATTGATAAATACTGGAATTGGAATGCAAAGATTATAAACAAAGAGGAAGGATCGGTAGTTAAAAAATATGACCATAGTGATAGAATAATGCTGAAAATCACATGTCACTCAAATTTTGCAAGACCAATGCTCCGTCATTGCAAATAACTTTAAGTTGTTTAGAAAAACAACTTAAAAGACACTTGTACAGATGGACTTCACCACATGGATACACAGAAATCAAATTGACTCCATCTGTGGAATGAGATGATGGAAATGTTCCATATCATCAGCCAAAATACGGCCAGGGGCAGTCTTTGGAACAGACCATAAACTGTTCATATGCATGTTCAGGCTAAAGCAGGAGAAAATTAAAACAATTCCACAGATATAATCTCAAGAACAAGTTTGATGAATTAGACACTTATGACTGAACACCAAAAGAGTTGTGGATGACATCAAGAATATTATAAATGAAGAATTCAAAAGGTCATTAAAAAGGCAAGAAATAAAGAAAAGATGAAAGTGGATGTCCAGCTCCTGAAAGCAGCTAGGGGAAACAGAAGTGTCACATACAAAAGCAAGCAAGTAAGATTAAGCTTGGATCTCTCAGCAGAAACCATGCAAGCAAGAAGGCAATGAGGAGACATATATAAAACCCTGAATGAAAAAAAATTGCCAACCAAGAATCCTTTATCTAGAAAACCCCAAAGACTCAGTAAAAAAGCTACTAGACCTCATTGGAAGATTCAGCAAAGTGTCAGTATATAAGATCAAGATACTAAAATCAATTGGATTCCTATATACCAAAAATGATAGC
>NW_006408661.1:2096892-2098100 GCF_000296735.1 Chrysochloris asiatica
TTTACAATAGCTACCCAAAGGATGAAATATCTAGGAATAAATGTAGCCAGAGAAACAAAGGACTTATACAAAGAAAACTACAAAACACTACTACAAGAAACCAAAAGAGACTTACAAAAATGGAAGAATGTGCCATGTTCCTGGATAAGAGGACTTAACATTGTTAAAATATCACTACTACTCAAAGCAATTTACACATATAATGCAATCCCAGTCCAGATTTCAACAACATTCTTCAAAGAGATGGACAAAACAATTACAAACTGTATATGGAAAGCAAAGACACCCAGGGAAAGCAAAGCACTGCTTAAGAAGAAGAATAACTTTGGCAGCATCTCACTCCCCGACTTCAAATTTTACTACATTGCTACAGTGTTCAAAACAGTTTGGACTGCTACAATGAAAGATACATAGATCAATGGAACAGAATTGAGAATCCAGAAATTAACCCATCTACATACAGCCAACTGATTTTTGAAAAAAACACCTAAATATATTGCATGGGGAGGGGATAGTCTCTTGAACAGATGGTGCTGGCAGAACTGGAAAGCTATATGAAAAAGATTGAAACAAGACCTTCACCTCACACCTTATACATAAACCAACTTAACATGGATTAAAGACCTAAATATGAATCCCAGAATTATGAAGGCTATCAATGAAAAAATGGGACCTAATGTGAGGGCACTAATTCAGGGAATACACAGACTACCAAACACTTTCAAGAGTATACAAACAAAAGTGGACAAAATAGATGATTGGGACATACTAAAAATTAAAAACTTATGTGCATCAAAAGATTTCACCATAGGAGTAAAAAGGGAACCCCTCACAGAATGGGAAAAAATATTTTGCAATGACAAATCAGACAAGGGACTTATTTCTAAAATATATAGGAAACTACAACATCTATACAAGGAAAAGACAAATAACCCAATTAAAAAATGGGCACAGGACATGAACAGATGCATGACCGAGGAAGAGATCCAAGCAGCCAACAAATATATGAGGAAATGTTCACGATCACTAGCCTTTTTGTTGTTGTTGGTAGGTGCCATCATACCGGCACCAAATTATAAAGACCTTATGCAAAGCAGAATGAAATACTGTCCGATCCTAGGCCAATCTCACTATTTTTGACACGCTGGAGTCCATCGATGCTGCCACCTGGCCAATTCATCTCATTGGGGGTCTTCCTCTTTTTCTCT
>NW_006408661.1:2112055-2119396 GCF_000296735.1 Chrysochloris asiatica
CAGGATCAGACATTGTTTCATTCTGCTGTGCATGGGTTCACTATGAGTCAGTTCTGACTTGATGGCACCTGACAACAACAACAAGGATGAATGTAAAACTAATGTCCCCCCATGTAAACTCTCACATAATTCACAATAACATATTTTAAAAAGTGGATGTCAAAACAGCAATGAAGTGGCAAGCTAAGCCCTACAATATGCAATAGACTCCTGTGAACCCGAGTGGAGACCTGGTGGGCCAGCAGTGTGGCAAGACCTGGGAACTCTTGGGCCCAGAGTCAGTGACATAGCCACAGAGGACTAGAATGGAGAGTGAATAATCCAGCTGAGAAGAAGAGAGGGCATATGCACAAGAATATCCATACATGCAGATAATACCCACTTGACCAGGTTTTCAATAAGTGGATGATCAGAGCTCAGCCAGAAGAAGATAGAGGGGAAAAAAATTAATCTGATACAATTTGATGAACTTGACCTACACTTATGGATGCTGTAGCTCAAAGAGGAAACCGATGTTACAGCAAGGATCATTCCCATCCCCTCCATACTCAGAGTAGACATGGATGGGCAACTTGGTCTTTGGCTACCCAAAATGGGGGGGGGGGACTACAAAGATAAGAAGTGACTGGCTTGCAAGCTTTCAAGAGGGAACCTAGATCCAGAGGGCGTGGAGGAAGGTAGAATCTCCACTGTGTAGTATCCAATCTTTCTAGGCAGAATTGATTAAATGAAATGCAGATAAGTCTCTTGTGATACAATAGTGAATAATTGTTATCAGGACTGATTGTGAGGATTGGAACTGTAAAGGTAGACATATTATAGCAAGGAGGGGAGTGATTAACTTTTCAGTCTAGGAGCGGAGGTCCCTGGGAACATCAATGGAGAAGAGTGGAGAGTGGGACCCTACCCAGAGAAGCAGTGATGCCTGAGATGGAGACAGAGATGATGACATGGAGAGATGGAGCATCTGGGGACTTTAGATTCAGAGAGGGAAAGGGGCTGTATGCTGACGACCCAGGTGCAGGCTTGTAGTGTATACCCTTTGGTTGGTTGATGATGCATGGAGGGGATTGTAACTATGGCAATGAATCTATATATGATAGAATGAATGTAAAACTAATATTCTCCCATGTAAACTATCGCATAATTCACAATAAAACTTTAAAAAAATAAGTGGATGTCAGAGGAGACTCTGAAACTTCATCTCCAGCATAGATATGCTAAAGTAAATGGAAGAAATTAAGAGGTAAAAGAAGTGAACAGAAATTTTTAAAGAGCAGCTTGAGGACACAAAGTCAAAAATTATAGTGAACTGTGCAAAGATCTGCAGTTAGAAAACCAAAATGAAAGCACATGTTTAGATTTTGGCAAGCTAAAAGAACTGAGGAATAAGTTCAAGCATTGACTTAAAATACTGAAGAATGTTATGGACAAAATATTGAATGATGCAGAAAGTCACAAAAGAAGATAGAAGAAATACACAGAGACACTATACCATTAAAAAAATGGTTGAGGTTCAACCATTTCAAGAGGTAGCATAATATCAAGAGCCAGTGGTACTGAAGGAAGATGTCCAAGCTGCACTGAAGGCATTGGCAAAGAACAAAGCACACGGAGTTGATGGAATTCAAATTGATTCCTTTCAACAAAGGAAAGCAACACTGGGGACATTCACTCAACTATTCCAAGAAATTTGGAAGACAACTACCTGGCCAACTGACTGGAAGAGATCTATATCTGTGCCCATTTCAAAGAGAGGTGATCTAATGGGATGCAAAAGTCACCAGACAATGTCATTAATATTGCACGCAAGTAAAATTTTGCTAAAGATAATTAAAATAAAAATGGCTGCAACCATATACTAATAGAGAACTTCTAGAGGTTCAAGCCAAATTCAGAAAAGGAAGTGGAATGTAGGATATCATTGCTGACATCAGATTGATTTTGGCTGAAAGCAGAGATTACCAAAAGCATGCTTACCCGTGCTTTATTGACTTTGCAAAGGCTTTCGATTATATGGATCATGACAAGCTATGGACATCTTTGTGGATAATGAGTATTCCAGAACACTTAATGAGGCAGTTGTGCATAAACCAAGACACAGTTGAGGCAGTTGTGCATAAACACTCATGAGGCAGTTGTGCACAAACCAAGACACAGTTGCTTGAACAGGAAAAAGGAACATCGAATGGTATAAAATTAGAAAAGTTATATGGCAGGGTTGTATTCTCTCACCATACTTATCCAATATGTATGTTGAGCAAGTAATCTGAGAAGCTGGATTATATGAAAAACAAAAACAAAACAAAAAATATGGCATCAGGATAAGGGAAAACTCATTAACAACCTTCTATATGCAGATGATACAAACTTGCTTGCTAAAAGCAAAGTTAACTTTAACTCACTGATGAAGATCAAAGACCATATTGATCTTCCATATGCATTTCAACTAAATGTAAAAACAAAACAAAACAAAAATCCTCACCACTAAACAACATCCACATAAATGGAGAAAAGATTGAAGTTGTAAAATATTTCATTTGGATTAGATCAGCATCAACACTGATGGAAACAATAGTCAAGAAATTAAATGACCTATTGCATTAGGCAAATATTGCTACACAAGAACTCTTAAGAGTGTGTGTTCAAGAGAAAAGATGTTGGTTTGAGGTCAAAGTGTCCTTGACCCAAGCCATGGTATATACAATAACCTCATATGCATGTGAAAATTGAACAGTGAATAAGGAGGATCTTAAGCGAATTCATGCATTTGAGTAATGGTGTTAGAGGAGAATATTAAAAGTACTATGGATTGCCAAAAGAAAAAACTAATCTGTGTTGCAAGAAGGACATTCAGAATGTTTCCTGGAAGCCAGGATCGCCAGACTGCGTCTCTCATGCTGGGATCATGTCATCAGAATTAACTAGTCTCTGGAATATGATATCACATTTGGTAAAGTGGAGGGTGAGAGAAAAAAAGGAAGAACCCCAAAGAAATGGATTGGTACAGTGGCAGCAATAACAGGCTCAAATGTAGTAAAGATTGTCAGATTGGTGCAGGACCAGGCATTATTTTGTTCTGCTGTGTATAGGTTTGCTATGAGTTGGTACCCACTCAGTAGCAACTAACAACAACATGAAGTTATCTTTCAGTTCATTTCCTGTCCCAACCCACACTCTTATCTCATCATCATTTCCTGAATGTTTTACTATCATAAATTGAAAGCATTTAGTTTAATCTTTAAAGATAATTGCTTTCTAGCTTAAAAAATAAAAAAAGAAACAACTATAATCTACCTTGTTCCAGAAGTAATTTACAACATCTCATGAAGAAACACACAGAGCTGTATAATAAATAAAATACATTCTCAGTTGAAAAGAAATTTGAGGCAATGAAAATAATAATAGAACATATGTTGGTTCTAGGAGATAAGTACACCACAATTATATCATAAAATTCTATGCTAATATTAAGGGGAGACTGAAATTTGTAACTATCTCTCTATCAGTGAGCAGGGGCAAGATTATATTAAATTATGTAATTTAATGTGTTCATAAGGTTAAAATACATCAGTTACACTAGAGAAGCACAAAGATAAACCTCTCTTCCAAAACCCACATCAGAAAGATGTACTGTCATGTTGTGAACTAACTTAATTCTAACAGTAAATATGTCACAGAGTCCCATGGTAGTGTTTCTTATAACATCCTACAAAATAAACTGATGACCTAAGTCAAAGGGGCAATATAATAAAATTGAAACCACAAGTGATTCAATAAAATGTGGTGATCTAGATTAATCCAATGATATATTTCACATTATAGAAAATATTGCTATGTTGTGTCTCTCATCTGGGTATTTAATATTTGTTGTGTGTCAGTATTGTCAAGATGATCTGTTCACATGAGTACTAGAAGTTCATGGTGACAGTTCAGTAAGCAACCAAATACTTTATGTAGCTGTAAAGCTGGGAGTAATGCTACCAGATTTTATAAAAGCTGAGTTGCTAACAGGGGTAAATGCTAACAGAGTTATCCACAGCATACTTGCACTGAAAGGATTTAAGGGGAAAATCACCAGCAAGGCAATGGGTCTTGCAGGGAAGAGAAGTTATTACACCACAGTGACAAAAGAGCACTAAGTGCTCCAAGTTCAGTTTCTAAAAAAAAAAAACCCTGTAATTCAAATGTATGAAAATTTTAAAGTAATTTCAATCAACAATCTACCTTAGCCTTTTAAACATAAATCAATTATCTAGAAAGCATTCTTTTAAGTCTAGAGTTTTGAGCAATATAATTTCCAGGTATACCCTAGAAACATAGTTGCAAGCTAGATTCCTAGGTATCAACTGAATAAGACACCCTACTACAGAGCAGCATTATTATTTACATACCAGCTTTAAACTGGAGGACTGTTGAAACACACATTACACCCTAGTTTCTGAAGAGCTGAGAAGGGATTATTTCTACTTTGAAGATCATTTCTCATCTGATATCAAAATTTTGCATTTGCACATAAAAAATTGCTTAGCTTCCAAGATTTTACAACGTGTGGGTGGAGGAGGCATAATTCATTCATAATTATTCATTTGTTTATTCATATTTTGTCTGGCACCCCCCAAAACCAAACCTTCTTAATTCTCTTTTTTACTATTATTTTCTACCATCACTAAAACCGTGCCTGGCTCATATATAATGGTCAAGAGATACTATTGGATGATAAATATGTGTTCAAATAAGACATTTATATTTTACACCCTCTGAAAATATTTATTATAAAGTCTATCTGTCTAGATCAGTGGTATAATTAAAAATAAATTAATTAATTAAAATGCATTACTTGACTCATACTCAGTAATGGTGATTGTTTTATTTCATGATAGTTTCTGCTGTCTTAATTTTAACAATTGTTTTGTTGTTATTGTTGTTAAGTGCCATCGAGTCGGTTCCGACCCATAGCGACCCTGTACAGGGTTTCCAAGGGTGTAAATCTTTACGGGAGTAGAAAGCCTCATCTTTCTCCCGAGGAGCGGCTGGTAGTTTCGAACCGCTGACCTTAAGGTTCGCAGCCCGATTCGTAACCACTACGCTACCAGAGCTCCATATAAAGTGTGCTAAAACAATTGTTTTAGCACACTTTAATTTTAATAAACTTGGATTCGAGAGATCCAGGAATCAAGGTTTGAAAAACATTGCAGTTTGTATTAATTTAGGTTCTGTGTGAGCATTAGTAGTCAAAGTTTTAACCCATATCCAATTCCTCATCAGCAGCAAAGTACCATGGATATCAAATAAACAACAAACAATCTTCTCATCACTAATAATTACTCCTTAAAATAAAAAAGTAAAAAATAGAACTCAGCAATGAAATGCCAGACTCAAACTTCAGTGCTTCTCTTTTAAAAGGAGACTGAAAAACTCAAGTTCATAAGCAAGAAGTTTTAGAAGAAATAGATGGAAGGCTATTAAGTTGATAATTTGGGGTAAATAATGAGTTTATCCACTTAAAAAGCAAGCTAACTTAACTCTGGATTTGTAAGTGATCATCATGATAACCCAGCCAAAAAGTTGCCTTCAATTTAACAAATTTCAGCACATTAGCCAATTTTCCATTCAAATTCAAACATTTTACATAAACTTATAGTTCCCAAGGTTTTAATGCTGTTTTTCGCTTTTTAACTTAATTCTCATATGTCATAGAACATCAACAACATATCCTCTAGGGTTATGTAAGGATACTAAGGTAAACTCAGGGGAAAAATTTGACTCCTTTAGTTTTGGAGGCTACTCCCAAAGATCTGGCAAGGTTATTAGCTATAGATGGTTATTTCTTAAAAAAAGGAAGGACTTATTTTAGAGACAGACACTCTGATGCAGTATTTTTTCTAATGTAGCAAATATGTGAAGTTAAATTATTTGGCTAGTGATATAGTTTATTCATGCAAATAATTGTTGCACTTCGGCTAAGTATCACAAACTCTGCTCAGTGCTTAGAATGCAAAGCTAAATTAACCCATGACTCTACGTTTGGAAGGTCACATTCTGATATTCAATTAGCTATAATAGTTATATCATTGTTGTTGCTAAATTATGTCAGTCAGTTCCAACTCATAAAGATCCTGTATAGGGTTTCTTAGACTTGCATATCTTTGCAGGACCAGAAAGCTTCACCTTTCTCCAGATAATAATTACAAGTCGTTGGTAACTGCCATCCAGGCAGTTCCAACTCATAGTGGTACTGTATAGGGTTTCCCAGGAACAGCTTTTGAGTTAGAACCGCTGACCTTGTACTTCAAATCGACTTTGTGGTCCAGGCTTATCCTATAGCACCATGCCAGGACTCCAATAATTATACTGTAGTTGTTATTGTTGTTAAATGCTATCAGGTCAGTTTTGACTCATAGAGACCCTGTATATTGTTTTTGAGAAGCAGCTAATGAGTTTAAACTGGCCTTGCTGTCCAGAACATTATCCTACAGAGACACATATAGTGATATATAAATGCAGGAGTCCTGGTGTGATGCCACGGGATAAAGCACTGGACGGCATGGTCGGTTTGAACCACAAGGTCGGCGGTTTGAACCTACCAGATGCTCCTCAGAAAACCCATAGGGTTGCTTTGAATCAGCATCATGTTACTAGCACTTAACAACAACAATGTATAAATACATGGGGAGAGTGGTGGCTACATACAATGAGCATTGGACTGTGAATGACAAGGTCCACAGTTTGAGCCTATCAGGCACTCCAAAGGAGAAAGATGAGTGCTTAATTTCCTGCAGAGATTTTCTTTTTTCCATTTTTATTGTGATTTGAGTGAAAGTTTACAAGACAGATCATCAATTTTACATTCAACAAATAAATATATTTTGTTTCATTACAAAGATTATAATCCCCTCCATCAGTTAACAGTATTTCTCTATATTCATTTTAGCACTTTTTTTAAAACATTCAGGCATATATAATAATTTAAACCACCTGCCTCCTGGATGCCAGCACTCAATCCCTATCTTTCCATTAATCCATAGTCCTCAGATGCTCCCTCTCTCCATGTCTCCATCTTTGTCTCCATTTCTGGTGTAGCTGCTACTCTAGATAAGGTCCCACATTCTGAGAGTGTTCTTCTTCCTTAATGGTCCTAGGGTCCTCTGCTTCTGCATTGTAAGATTAACTACTCCCCTTCTACCTTTATAATGCAACAGTCTCAATTAGTCTTAATAACAATTACTATTGAATCATAAGAATCTTATCCCCATCTCTTTTCAACAGACCCAAACTAGACAAGATGAAAACTATTCAGTGGGGACTTTATCTTCCCCCACATACTCTTTTTTTTTTTTT
>NW_006408661.1:2121681-2127108 GCF_000296735.1 Chrysochloris asiatica
GTGTCCCAGTCTCTCCACATCCCCGCCAGCATTTATTGTCTTCTCCATTTTTCATCTTTGCTGTTATTGTTGGTGTGAGATGATATCTCATTGTCTCCACACACTCTTATACTAAACTTTCTCTTGAAACCTTGTAAGCCAGTCACTTCGTGACTTTATCGCCCCCTCATTTTAGCTAGCCAATGTCTAAGTTTGCCATTCCTATCTAACCAGTATAGCAGGGGATAACATTGTTACTTGATGTGGAGACTCCTTCCCTCTCTGTTGGTATTTTGAGTTACTACATCCATGAGTATAGGTCAAGTTCATCAAATTGTAGCAATTTACCCTCATTTCCTTTATCAAAAATGTTTTTCTGTTATGTTTTGTTATCTTTTTTAATCGTCCTGTAGTCGAGTTCTGATTATCAAGCCATCGAGGTTAGGTCAAATGAGTACTATCTGCAAAGTTGGGAAGTCTTGTGTGTCTTTATATCAGCTACCACAGATATTTTTTTAAGTTTTGGAAACACTATGTTGTTATTGTCTTTCGTTGAGTATGTTCTGACTCATAATTACCCTTTATAGGATTTCCAAGTAGTAGCTGGTTGGTTTGAATCACCAACCTTGTGGTTACCAGTCAGGGTCATTATGAGTCAGAATCGACTGGAAGGCTCTTAACACAAATACAAAAGACTCTGTGAGAATACATAAAATAGGCTCCATTGCAGGTCATAAAGAGTGACAAAAATGTCATACAATATTTTGAAAGAGGTTATTTCTCAGTCAATTTAAAAGAAGAATGTGAGTTATAAAGGGAGCTTATAAGAGGTGGAGAAGGTAATGCCAAGCCTTCAGGAAATGAACACATAGATGAAGGAAGAATTAGCATGGTATTTTCATGGAACTTCTTAGATGTTATCTTATTGAAACATACATGGTATTAGCTGAGTACTAAGGCATGAAGTTGGGAAGTCATGAAGGTTTCAAACTGTAGTGTGTTCAATATTATAAACCGTGGGGATCCTTTCACATATTAGAATCAGACAGTAGAACTCTCAAGGGAGGAGGGAATCATTAAAAGGACAAAATATGGGAAACCAGGAATCCTGGTGTGGTGCTTCAGGATAATGTGTTGTATTGCAAGGTTGGTTTGAACTTCAGGGTTGGTTGTTAAAACTCACCAGCTGCAAGCTGGAATTGACTCAACTGTGTTTAACAACAACAACATGGTAAACCAAGTCTTAATTAGGGAAGTATGTTTTATCTTAGTATTCTTTTCATTTAGGAATGTTAGCCACCAGGAGAGGGAGATTATGAAGCAATCGATTTTGCTGTTACACTGTGCAATTATATCAGACAAATACTGATTCATGGAATATGACAAAATCATAATGCATGATCATCAGTAACAGCTATTTCTTTTCCTTAATTCTTCCTTTTAAGATTAATTAATATGTAGCTAAAATAATTAATGGTCACCTTTTCTTTTTTCAGGGCTTCTCACATTAGGGGTCAGGGAATCAAAAACTTTTTTTGCAAGGTAATAGGGTCAAACCTTGGAAAATAGAAATAAATTTTATAGCCAGCCAATAACTTTAAATGACTACTATTGAAATGTTTTAGCAACAACATTTCAGACTGTTCTGTTCATACATTTTTATGACTATGTCTTCCAGCAGAAATAACTTATTTTCCTCTTTTTTCATCATTTCTGTTCAAATTAGAACTAAAAAGATTTTAAATTGAATATCTTTCCATAGAACCATTAGTTTTTAAAAGAAATTAGGCAGACAACCTATAATTAGAGAAGCAGTAGGTATTCATTATAAGACATTTGTCCTCCAGATTTATCTTTCACTCATGATTGACCTCATCATAAAATGAAATTAGCATAATTTATGTTAATAATTTGTTTCTGTGATGTGTGAAGAAAATAAATCTCATAATAAATTAAAGGTGCTTTTATGACTGCATTTTATCAGTTTAGTAATCTTTATATATATTTAGAATTATAGAATCATATTAATAGAGTTATGAAAATATTCCATAAGCTGAAACCCTTGTAGTTTATAGTATGATAGGAGCTCTCTTATTTGAATGAGTATACAGTTTTTGCTAAATTTGATTTGTTAAATAAAATTCTTTCCTGATTGTTGAGAGGTTGCTCCTAACTCTCTAGTTTCCAGATTTTGAGATCACTTAAGTGCAGTTGCTATCTTTTATGTAAACTAGTTAATCACTTTACCTAACAGATTTATTTGATTTGTCTTTCAAAGTGACCTTTTGGCTTATAATCATCTACATTCTCTTCATGCTTTAGTTCATTTTATTTTTCTGGGGAGCATTTGAGAATGTTTGTCATGAAAAGAGCTACCTAAATTTTAGTGTATCGATAGTGTTATGGCTTTCAAACCTATATTTCATTTCATGAGTTTTAAGAGCTACAGAATTTACTGACTTTACAGAAAATATAGGTGTAATGGACTTACTGAAGTGCCCCAAATGCAATAAAATATATGAATTATTAATCCCAAGAAAGTCAGTATGGTTCTGTGTAAATGCCAAATTTTCTGAACCAGTCTTGGATTTTTTTTTATTGATAGAGATAAAAGTTGTCATTGTACATAAATACAACAAACTTTCTAATTTCTGAAATTTAAACTTAATTTGAAGATAAATATTATAAAGTAATAAAAGCATATATCAGAATCCATGTGGACTTACAAGGGCACTTCAAATTAAATTTGCATGCTTTTATTTCAATTCTCTTGTCTTTCCTTTCACATTCTGATCATATATGGGTCAAAAGGTCAAAAATGAAAAGAGTCAATGGCTGCTCTTTACCATGGGACTGCCAGAAAAACAAACAAGTCTGTGTTAGAAGGGTAGGCAGAATGCTCCTCAGAAGACAGGATGGCAAGACTTTAGCTCTCACAGTTAAAACAGAAGGAAAAAGTACCTGGAGAAGGACATCACACTGGGTAAAATAGAGGGTCATCAAAAACACACACACACACAAAAACTCAATATGGATTAACACAGTGGCAACAAAAAGGACCTCAAGCAAAACAATGATTTTGAGGGTGGCTAATAACACTCTGGTAGCGTGGTGGTTACGAATCGGGCTGCGAACCGCAAGGTCCGCAGTTCGAAACTACCAGCTGCTCCGAGGGAGAAAGATGAGGCGATCTGCTCCCGTAAAGATTTACAGCCTCGGAAACCCTGTTCAGGGTCGCTATAGGTCGAAACCGACTCGACGGCACTTAACAACAACAACAATAACACAGGGTAGTTTTTCATTCTGTTGTGCATAGGATCACTATGAGTTGGAATCAACTCTACAATATCTAACAACAACAATGGGAAATTTCCAAATAAAATTTTTGGATAAAAAAAATAAAAATTGAAAGCAAATGAAATAGCTTAAACAGAATGCAAACACCCTGCTCAGTAATGCCCTTTATCTGTTGTGTTCTTGTTAAATGGTATTTCTGAGTAGTGACTGGTGGGTTTGAACCAATGACTTTGCAGTTAGCAGTCCAGTTCTTATCCTACAGTACAACATGAGAACTCCTCTTGCAGTGTAAGTAAAATTTTAAGGAAAGGGAGATTTTAAAGATTAATGAATGCTTGAATGCAGGATCTATTTTTAAAGAAGTACTTGACAATTTTTCAGATTTGTATCATCATGTGATCGGTAAGGGGACAAGGTCCATAGAAAAGACAATGAATATTCTTTCTTGTGGGAGTGCTTGTCATGCACTGACAGTAAGGCTGCATTGTATTAAGGGATACAAACCCAGGATTAAATGCTTCGACTCTCAGTAAATGTAAAATATTCTTGGAAGAGACAAACTAAACGTAAAAAATATATATCTAAAGAAAAGAAGCAAGTTAATATTTTGCCCAGTAAAGGTAGATACTGAATTGGCAATCGTGAGTCATGAAGTTGCCTGGCATAGGGACATCATGACTTGCCTTTAATGGAAATGATTGTACTACATTGCTACAGAAGAAGCTGGGCAATGTACTTGACTGGGAAATGCATCATGAACCAAATCAGAAGACTGATGTTTAGATGCTGAAAGGACCCATTTAACTTAACTAAAATACTAATTAAGTCTTGTTTCCAAGCAGAAAAAAAAAAAAAATAGATGGATTACATATTAGTCTTAGAGTAACAATATACCAATATTTCAACAGTCGTTCCCCCATAGCATTATGGGTTTAACTAGAAAAAAATACTGCTGCCAAGTTCACTCTGATTTATGGCACCCTCTGTGTGTCAGAGTACAACTATGCTTTACAGGGTTCCAATGATTGATTTTTTAAAAGTAAGTTATGAGTCCTTTCTTTGAAAGTGACTCTGAGTGAGCCTGAACCTATATTTCAATTAGCAGCCTAGCTCATTGACTTTTTGCACCATCCAGGTATTCTGGTGAATACTGTCAATTAAAATAAAGAAAAAGAAGAAAAGAAAGTAACTGAGTTTGAGTAGAAAAAAAAAAAAACCCACATATACACATCTGAAGAATTCTCAACATCAACAACAAAATCATAACAGATAAATGTTTTAAAACTTGGTGCTGAAGAATAACCACAAAAATTTACAAAGAAAAAAAGGCATGAAATATGCTAATCTATTATAAAAGACTAAGATAAGTTTTAAATCATGAAATTCATCTTATATTGTACGTAAAAATGCTCAATAAAGTGAGCTGATTAAGTAAAGAAAAAATTCTAAAAACAGCAGATGAACATATTCAAGCTAGGCAAAAGCTAATAAGGAGAAAGTTACGATTCTATTAATTTCAGAGTAAGTTTTGTGCAAGCCAGAGACTGCAATGAAGTAAGGAGAGCAAACATTGTGTGTACAGCGCAAATCATTATTTCTGAAACACTCATTATTTGTTGTTAGATGTCATTGTCAGTTCTGATTCATAGCAACCATATGTGTAACAGAACAAAACACTGAGATTTCCTATGCTATCATCACAATAGTTGCTATGTTGTGGCAATTGTTGCAACCACTGTGTCAAACCATCTCATTTTGACAGTCTTCCTCTTTTTCACTCACCCTGTATGTTGTTGTTGTTATTTTTGTCAGATGTCATAGATTCAAAACTGACCCATAGCGACCCCATGCACAGCAGCTGGTAGTTTCGAACCGCTGACCTTAAGGTTCTCAGCCCAATTCGTAACCACTACGCTACCAGCTCTTGGACCTCCTCATTTCTTCCATTTGTTTTAGCATCTCTATGCTAAAGAGCAAGTTTCATTTTTTTTTTCTGAATCCATTTTGACCTTTTCCTTCTTTCTTGTCTTCTCAATGACTTTTTGCTTTCTTTATGTGTGATGTTCTTGATGTCATCCCACAACTCTTCTGGTCTTCGGTCTTTAGTGTTTAATGTATCAAATCTGTTCTTCAGATGATCTCTAAATTTAG
>NW_006408661.1:2128398-2139584 GCF_000296735.1 Chrysochloris asiatica
TCATAATGTGGTATCTTGTGTGTTACTGTGGGATATTAATGATATTGCTGGATGATTTTGCATTCCATTGGGTCTCATCTCTTTGGAAACACTCTAGAGGGTCATTATGGGTCGGAACCAAGTTGATGGCACTTAACAACAACAACTTTAGCAACCATGATGTCCTTCTCAAGAGACTTATCCTTCCTAATAAAATGTCTGTAGTATGAGAGAAGTCTTACCATCCTTGCTTCTAAAGGAGTATTTTGGCTGTACTTATTCCAATACAGATGCTTTTATTCTTCCAGAAGTCCATAGTACTTTTAATATTCTTTTCTAACACTATAATCAGATACCTCAATTATTTTACAGCCTTCCTTATTCTCTGTCCAACTTCCACATGTGTATGAATCTACTGAAAACATCACAGCTTGAGTCAGGCTCACCTTTATCTTCAAACTGGCATCTTTGCAATTGAACACTTTAAAGATGTCTTGTGCAGCATATTTGCTTAATGCAATACATTTTTGATTCTGACTGTTGTTTCCAAAAGTATTGTCAGTGGATCCAAGCAAAATGAAGCCTTTGACAATTTCAATCTTTTCTCCATTTATATGGATGTTATTTACTGCTACAGTATTGAGGATTTTTGTATTCTTTATGTTGAGTGCAACCCATATCAAAGACTGTGGACTTTGATCTTCATCAGTAAGTTAAGTTCCCTTTGCTTCAGCAAGCAAGGTTGCATCATTTGCATATCACAGGTTGCTAATGAGTCTTCCCAACCCTGATGCCACCTTATTCTTCATATAATACAGCTTCTCAGATTTTTTGCTCAACGTACAGATTAAGTATGGTGAAAGAATGCAACCCTGGTGCTCATCTCCCCTGATTTTAAACCACTCAGTGTCCCTTTTTTCTGTTCAAATGTCTGGCTCTTGGACTATGTACAGATTTCTAATGAATACTATTAAGTGGTCTAGAATGCTCATTCTCTGTAATATTACCCATAGCTTATCATGATCCACATAGTCAAAAGTATCTGCATAGTCAATAAAGCACACATAAACATCTTTCTAGTACTCTCTGCCTTCATCAAAGGTCCATCTGAAATTATCGTTGATGTACCATTGCAGCCTATTTTGAATTGTCTTTAACAAAATTTTATTTGGTTGTGATATCAATGATATTGCCCAATGATTTCCACATTCATTTTGGTCACTTCTCTTTGGAATGTGCACAAAGGTGGATCTCTTCCAATCCACTGATAAGATAGCTATCTTCCAAATTTCTTGGCATAGATGAGTGAGTGAGTGTCTCCAGTGTTGCTTCAGTTCATTTAAAGATTTCAATTTATATTATATCAATTCCTGGAGCCTTGTTCTTTCCCAATGTCTTTAATGTCTCTTGAATTTCTTCCTTTTCTACCATTGGCTCTTGATAATATGCTATCTCTTAAAACAGTTGAATGTAAACAACTTATTTTTGGTACAATGATTGTGCATTCCTTCCATAATCTTTGATGCCTTCTGCATTATCCAATATTTTTCTAGTTGAGGCTTGAATCTTTTCTTCAGTTCTTTCGGTTTGAGAAATGCTGTACATATTCTCTCTTTTTGGTTTTCTAACTTTTGGTTTTGTGCATTTCATATTTGACTTTGTCTTTTTTAGCTGTCTTTTGAATTTTTCTGTTCAGCTCCTTTACTTCATCATTTCTTCCATTTACTTAGCATCTGTACACTGGAGAGAAAGTTTCAGAGTCTCTTTTGACATTCATTTTGATCTTTTCTTTCTTTCCTATTTTCTTCAGACATCTTTCTTTCTTTGTATCTGATGTTCTTGATGTCACACCAGATAGACAGCTAACACCTGCTACAGTTACTAGGTGTTGTATCTGATGTCCTTCATGTCATTCCACAACTCTTCTGGTAGTCGGTCATTAGTGTCTACTGCATCAAATATCTTCATATTTGATATCTAAATTCATGTGGGGTATTTGGATAGATGTCCTTTCCATTGGAGTCCTAGTGTGATGCTGTGGGTTAATGCATTGGACAGCAAGGTCAATTTGAACCACAAGGTCTGTGGTTCAAGCTCACCAGATGCTCCTTGGAAATCCTATACAAGGTTACTATGGATCAGAAAAACTTAATAACACTTAACAACAACAACAATATATTCAAGATCAAATTTTGGATCTTGTAGACTTCTTTTAATTTTCTTGAAGTTCAACCTGAGCTTCCATATAGACAATTGGTGGTCTTTTCCACAGTCTTCCTCTGGCTTAGTTTTGCCTGATGATAGGGAGCTTTTTCAAGATATAGTCAATATGATTATTGTGTATGCCAGCTGGTGAGGTCCATAGGTAAAATTGTATTTTATATTGTTTTAAAAAATATTTACAATGAATAATCATTATTCTTGCAAAATTCTCTCATGCAATCTCCAAAATCATTTCACCAACGTCATATTCCAACTACCGATCCTTTCTTTTTGTTTCCCACCTTTGAATTTCAATCACCAATAATTACCAATACATTTTGATTCATGTTTGATAAAATTCAGACTGAAAAAGTTGGTAGAAGAGGAGGCCTTAATGGAAGATTAAAGAAAAGTGCAGTGTAGATCTCTGCAAATAATAACACAGAATAATGGATGAAGCAGGTTCAGGGGATGGTCTCAGAACTGTGAACTGTATCTAAAGGAATACTTAGAAATTTAAAAAGCTTACAGCCAGTGGAATTTGTAACAGAAGCAAGAAAACTGGTGTTTTCTTCTCTACCAGTCCCAAAAGCTCCTGGAGTAACCATCTTGGGTGTGACAGAGGGGGTAAAGTACCAGAGCAATGCTCCCACAACATACATCTGACTGATCCTTGGAGACCAAGATGTGGACATTCTTTTATCTTTTGTCTTTCTGTTCCTTGGTCTCTTCCTGCCTGCACACCTTCAGTCTGGTGACTAGAGGGAGTGTCTGAGCTCATGGATTCTCCCCAACCCTTGGAGGGTTCTACTAGCATGTAAACGAATCTGCTCAGCAAAAACCACTATGTTCAGAATCTAAGAAGGGGGAAGACACTGCTTAAAACTGAATAGAGTCCCAAAATGTCTAAAGCCATCCCTGAACTATCTATCAATAGCAAAAATTTCTGTGGAGTGGGAGAAAGGCAGACTAGAAAGGAAGCATGCCTAAATAAAATCTTCTGTTACATCATAAGGAGCAACAGAAAATCTTGAAATTTCTTAGGTGGTCTTGACAGCAAGAAGCCAAGAAAGGGGCATACTTATATTTTGCTACCGATTTTTTTTCTTTCTTTCTTTCTTTTCTGCAATTATAGATGGTGGTATGCAATTTGTGTTTTTTACTGTTGCTGTTTTGGTGTCTGGTCCCATTTTCACCTTCAGGGGGCTCTCTCCTTTCCTATCTTACCCAAGAAGAGACATAAATTGCAGTCGTGTAGCCAAGGTACAATCACAACTTATAAAATCCCAGCAACCAGGCAAGAGGCAATATTAGCTGCTATACACCAGATGGACAGCTAACACCTGCTACAGTTACTATGTGTTGAATAATATGAAAAGTGAAAAGGGAAGCCCATCTCCTGATCACAATTACCTGGAGGCAATCAGAAAGCTAAATAATACAACAATATGCATTCATCTAATTATTGAAAATACACCTAATTGTTGAAGATGCCAAAGAAACAACTGATCATTTCAGCACATGTCCAGAAACAAGAAAGAATAACTGAAACAAATGAGCTGAAGTTAGACCTAGACTTCCCATTGGAAGGAGGGCAGGTTTTGGAACTGCCTGAGAAGGAATTCAGGAGAATGATATTGAGGTGCATCAAAACACTCCACAGAGGGATTGAGAAAAATAAGGAAGAAGTAGGAAAGCACTACAGGATCAATCAAATAACATAGATACAGCATTGGAAACAATTCAAAGCCCATAAAAAGAGGTCCAAATAATTAATAATAAAATATCACAAATCGACAATACACTGAAAGGGCAAAGGAGTAGAATTGATAAAATGGTAGCCAGAACCAGTGAGCTGGAAGACAAATGTCTCAATACTTCTAAGATAGATGAGCAAACAGAAAACAGGATTTTAAAAATCTGAAGAAAGTCTAAGATTCATGAGAGACAACATGAAGAGGGATAACTTAAGAATTGTTGGAATTCCAGAACAGGAAGAATCTCAGAAATCCGCAGAGTAGAGAGTTGAAAAGCTGCAGGAAGAAAATTTCACTAAAATCCTGAAAATGAAAAGATAAGCATTCAAGAAGCTAAACAAACCCCAAGAAGGATAGACCCAAAAAGAAAATCACCAAACCATATAATAATCAAGCTTACTAAAATTAAAGACAAGAAGAGCATCATAAAAGCATCTAGGGAAAAGAGAAGTGTTACTAACAAAGGCAAGCAAATCAAATTAAGCTCTGATCTCTCAGAAGAAACCATAAATTCAAGAAGGTAAAGGGGAGACATATATAAAACCCTGAAAGAAAAAAGTTACCAATCAAGAATTGTCTACCCAGCAAAGCTGTCAATCATATAAGATGGTGTAATAAAAACATTAAGGATCTCTGGTAGGGTAGTGGTTATGAATTGAGCTGCTAATCTCACGATCATAGTTTGAAATTACCAGCTGTTCTGCAGGAGAAAGATGAGGCTTTCTGCTCCTGTAAATATTTACAGCCTCAGAAACCCTATACAGGGTCACTATGAGTACAAACCAACTCCATGGCACATAACAGCAGCAACAACAACAATAAAAACATTCCTGGAGAAACAGAAGATAAGGGATTCTGACAAAGCCAATTCAATGCATCAAAATATCCTAAGGGAGTTGTTCAGGATGAGAACTAAAAAGAATAGACAACAACCAGAAATTGACATACATGGCAGCACCACTCAGAACTCAATCAACAGATGGAAGAGTCATGAACAGAACAAAACTCTATGAATGAATTCAGAGGATCTGGGGGATTAGTCTATGATCAAAACAATTACAATGTGAAAGAAGTTAAAACATAACAACAGGTGGTGAGGAGGTCAGGTAGATTACAGGATAAAATAGACTGTTATAAATGGAGGAAAACATTAATAGAATTTAGAGTAACCTCAAAGAAAATGAATACTTCACAATATACCAAGAAAATGAAAATGCAAGAAAAACATTAAAACTATGAAGAAAAAACTATGACAAAAAAGTACACACAAAAAACTGAATTCAGAATAGGAAAACATGCAGAAACAAAGAAACTAGAAACATCACAAAAAACAAACAAACATGATGACAGCAATTAATTCATAACCATCTATCATTACACTGAATGTCAACTGATTAAATGTACCAGTTAAGCGATAGACTGTGGCAGAATGGATAAGAAAACAAGATTCTTCAATATGCTGTCTGCAAGAGACACACCTTACAAGCAAAGACAAAAATAGACTAAACTTTAAAGGATGGAAAAAACGATACCAAGCTAATTGCAATAAAAAACAAGTAGGAGTCGCAATACTAATCTCGGATAAAATAAACTTTAAGGCAAAAAGCAGTATAGTAGATGAAGATGGACATTTTATCACCATTTAAAGTTCAATTGAACAAGATGACATAACCACAATAAATATCTATGCTCCTAATGAAAGAGATCCAAAAGATAGAAGGAAACTTAAACAGACAAATCTACATTAATAACGGGAGGTTTTAATCTACCACTTTTGAGAAAGGATAGAACAACCAGAAGGAAACTTGACAAAGACAGAGAGGAACTAAACAACACAATCAGCACACTCGGCTTCACAGATGTGTACAGAACACTCAACCCAAAAACCGCACAATACACATTCTTTTCCAGTGCACAAGGAACATCCTCCAGAATAAACCATGTCTTAGGTCCAAAAACAAACCTCCTTAAATTTAGAAACTTCAAAATAATACAAAACATCTTCACAGACCAAAATGCTACGAAATTAGAAATCAACAATAGGAAGACAAAGAAAATCAAGTCAAATACATGTAAACTGAGTAACATCCTTCTTAAAAGCTACTGGGTAATAGAACAAATAAAACATAAATTCACAAATTTTCTAGAGTCAAATGAGAAAGAAAATACAATATACCAAAATATTTAGGACATGGCAAAAGCAATGCGGAGGGGACAGTTTATTGCAATAGATGCACATATACAAAAAGAAAAAAAAGAAACCAAATCAACACATTAACACAACATCTCCAACAACTACAAACAGACAAGCAAAGTAAACCTAAAGCAAGCAGAAGAAAATAAATAATAAAGATTAAAGCTGAAATATACGAGATAGAAAACAGAAAAACTACAGAAAGAATTAACAGGACAAAAAATCTGGTTCTTCAAAAGAAATGATAAAATTGACAAACCATTGGCAAACCTAACCAAAAAAAAAAAAAAAAAAAAAAAAAAAAAAAAAAAGAAAAAAAAAAAAAAAAAAAAAAAAAAAAAAAAAAAAAAAAGAGGGATAAAACATATAAGAATGGCATGGGTGATGCCACAATAGAACCAATAAAGATAAAAAGGATAATAACAGAAAATTATGGAGCATTGTACTTCAATAAATTTGAAAATCTAGAGGAGATAGATACATTTTTAGAAAAACACTACCTATCTAAACTTACACAGAGTGAAGCAGAAAACTTGAACAAACCTATAACTGAGGAGGAAATTGATCAGGTCATCAAAAAGCTCCCAAATAAAAAAGGTCCAGGTCCAGATGGCTTTACTGGTGAGTTTTACCAAACATTTAGGTAAGAGATGTCATCAATTCTACTCAAAAGTTTCCAGAAATTAGAAGAGGATGGAAAACTTCCTAATACACTCTATGAAGCAAGCATAATTCTCATACCAAAACCAGGGAAGGGCATCATTAAGAAAGAAAATTAGAGACTAATACCCCTCATGAACATAGATGCAAACATTCTCAACAACATCTTAATCAACAGAATCCAACAGCACATCAAAAAATAATACATCATGATCAAGGTGAATTCATATCAGGGATGCAAGGATGGTTCAACATTAGAAAAACAATCAATGTAATTCACCACATAAATAAGAAAAAAGCAAGAACCACATTATCATATCGATTGATGCAGAAAAGGCATTTGACAAAATCCAACATCCATTCCTATAAAAACACTCACCAAAGTCAGAATTGAAGGGAAATTCTTCAACATAATCAAGAGCATATATACAAAATCAACAGCCTACATTACTCTCAATGGAGAGAAACTGAAAGCCTTCCCTCTGTGAACAGGAACCAGACAAGGATGCCCTTTGTCGCCACTCCTATTCTTCATTTGTGTCATCACAGTCAAGTATATTTTGAGAAGGCAACCCTTCCCCAATTGCATTTTGAATGTCTTCCACCCTGAATGTCTCATCTTCTCACACTATATCTGATAATATTCATCATGTTTCAGTATTCAGTATTTTGGAACTGACCATTTCATATGACTTTTTAATGGTTACATATTCAGAAGTAGTCCTCATCTCCTTCTTCTAACTCTGTCTTAGTCTGGAAGCTCAGCTGAACCTATCTATCATGATTGTACCCTGCTGATATTTTAATTACTAGCAGCATAGTTTTCAGCAGCACAGCAGCACATAAGCCATCACAATACAAAAACTGACATACAAGTGGTGGGTTATCTTGATATCACAGGTTTATAATGAATCTATCTCCAATCAAGATACCTCATGCTGCTTCATACAGGTTCTTCATATTTGTTTAGTAAATACATTGAATAAGTCTTATGAAAGTATAATTCTGACACCATTCTTTCCATATTTCCAATCACACGTGAAGAAAGCAAAGCAAATGATGATTTAACAGACTGGAAAGAAAGAAAAGACTAAAGTGGATGTCAGAAGAGAGTTTGAAATTCAGCTTAAATGTGGAGCAATTAACATTAAAGAAGAAGTTATGAAGTCCAAGAACTGAACAGATGATTTCAAATGGGTGTTAAAGAAGACAAACTAAAATACTAGAAGGAAATATACAAATACATGGAGTTCGGATGCCAAAAGAGAAGCCACACTGAGTATTTTGTAAGTTGAAAGAGCTAAAGAATAAAAATCAAGACTTGAATTTCTATAGTGAAAGATTCTATGGGAACAGTATTGCATGACATAGGAAGCATCAGAAGATGTAAGGGATACACAGAGTCATTGTACAAAAAAGAACTAGTTGACATTTAACCATTTTACTGTTGTTAGGTGCCATCAAGATGGTTCCAACAAATAGCAACCCTATGGCCTTCTGAGGATTGGTTGGTAGATTTGGATCTCTGATCTTGCAGTTAGTAGTTCAGTGCTTTACATATAGTGCCACACTTAGCAATTCTAGGAGGTAAAACATAATCAAGAATGATAGAATTGAAGGAAAAAGTTTAAGTTTCACTGAAATCCTTGACAGTAAAGAAGTCTCCAGAAATTCACAGAATACCAATTAATATGTTTAAACAAAAGGATGAAATGCTGGAAGCATTCACTCATTTATGCCAAGAAATTTAAAAGACAGCTACCTGCCATTTGACCTAGCCTTAATGGCTTGATAATCAGAACTTGACTAGAAGATGATAAAAAAAAAAATTAAAAAGTAGTTTTTGTAAAGGAAATGAGGGTAAATTGCTGCAATTTCATGAACTTGACATATACTCATGGATGTAGTAACTCAAAATATTAACAGAGAGAGGAGTCTTCATATCAAGTATCAATTCTATCCCCCCTTTATACAGGGTAGATAGGGACGGGCAACTTAGACATTGGCTGTCTAAAAAAGGGGGCAATAAAGGCATGAAGTGACTGACTTACAAGGTTTCAAGAGGGAGTTTAGTTTAAGTGTGTGCAAGGGAAGAGAGTTCCACTAAATAGTTTTCATCTTGTCTAGATTGGTCTGTTGAAAAGAGATAGGATAAGATTCTTATGATTCTATAGTGAGTAATTGTTATCAAGACTAATTGCAACCGTCACAACCATAAAGGTATAAGTTTTGTAACAAAAACAGGGGAGTAGTTAATCTTACAGTCCAGAAACAGAGTCCCCTAGGACCATCAAGGGAGAAAAGCACAAGCAGAATGTGGGACCTTATCCAGAGAAGCAGAACACCAGAGATGGAGGCGGAGATGGGGACATGGAGAGAAGGAGTAGCTGAGGAATCTAAACTAATGGAAAGAGAGGTACTGAGAGCTGGTGGCCAGGAGGCAGGCTTGCAGAATATGCCCGCTTTGATTCTTTAAATTATTATATATTCCTGAGTGTTTTTGTGTTCATCTCCCCACCACACTCCACTACCCCCACCAAAAAAAGAGAAACAGAAGGAATGGAACAAATATTGTTGAATGATATTGCACAATGGAGATTATAATCATTGCAATGAAACTGAAATGATGGTGTAAAGCCAATGTTCTCCCATGTAAACTATATCTCAGTTCACAATAAATTAAAAATAAAAGACAGCTCCCTGGACAACCAACTGAAAGATATCCATATTTGTGCCCCTTCCAAGAGAATTTGGAAACTATCAAAATAGATTATTAATATCACATATAATTAAGATTTTTCTTAAAATGATTGCAACAGTACATTGGTTGAGAGCTTCCAAAAATTCAAACCAGATTCAGAAGTTAACATGGAATGAAAGATATCACTGCTGATTTAAAATGGATTTTGACTGAAAGCAGAAAATACCAGAATGAAGTTAAGATATAACAATAGACAGATATACTATAAATATTCACCAGTCTGAAACAATAAATTGATTTTTGATGTAATATTTTCAAACAGAAATATGGAACAACAATACATGAAAAGAATAATTCATTATAATTGTGGGGAATTAATTACAAATGTACAAGAATCACACAATAACAGAAAATATGTTTGTGTAATATATACTATTAATAGGTCAAATTAAAACAAATATACAATATTTTCAATAAATGTTAACCAGAAGTTTGTCTAAATTTAAAATCCATAACTGGTTAAGTTAAAAATGATCTTAGCTAATTAGAAATAGAGGACCAAATCCTTAACATGATAAAAATACATACCTTAAGCAAAATTAGCCTGATTGTTTTTTATGTTGAAAAGTTAGAATTATTTCTTTCAATGCAATAAGTAAACTATAAGGAGGGAGGTAGCTCATGATTCCCATTAGTATAATTAGCATTCATTTAGCCTTACTAACATAGTAGACAATTGCCATTTTTTCAGGCAACATTTGGCAAGTGTTGATGAAGGGCTGAGCCCATGACACTTACAAACCAGTTTCTTCCTTTCCTAGTCCTTGTGTCCAATTGAAAGAAGAACATGGTTCTGAAATACAAATAAGCAAGAAGAGAGGAGAATTCAGTAAATAGGTAGAGGCAATGACAGCACACTAGCTATCCAGTTTAGTGTCACTGTGGAAAAAAACTGCAGAGCTTTGGGTCTCATTTAAGGTTATGTGCGCCGGTTTCTCGCGTTCATTGAGAAGAAATCTGCCTGTGGAAGCAAAATTAGGTTATTTCTGAATAGATCCAGGCACAGTGGCAGGCAGTAAGAAGTCCTCAGGCAGGAAGGTGGGTGGCACAGCCAAGCATAGGAAGCGACCCAGCACTAGAAGCCAAGGAGCTGTACGTCTGGAGGGAGAGATGTGACTGATTTTTCATCTTTCACTTTTCGTTTTTCACGTATCTCTCCTTTTCATCCTGATCATGCCCTCACTGCACAGCCCAGATGCCTTCAGGCTGGCAGGAGCATTCTTTTCCAATGGCACGGAAAGGAAACCCATAGGCTGCTTTTGATGACGTTTTGACCCTGGGAACCAGCCCCAAAGTTTACCTAGACAGGACCCTTTGCACAGCAAAGGCCAGTGGACACTGTCAATCACAATTTTATTTTTATTTTTAATTGATGGTTTCTGTCTCTGCTTTTATATTGTTTTTTTGTCTTTGGTCCCTTTGGCCTCACTCTTCTCCCAAGAGTTGGAGCTTTCTCACCCTACCTTACCCAAGAAGAGACAGCAACTGTGCCCATACAGCCAAGCTACAAGCATACCCTATAATACCCCATCATCTGGACAAAACTGCTAGACATTCCAAGTGAAAAGAGAAGCCTATCTCCAGATCATATCCCACCAGAAGACACTCAACAAGCTTAAAAACAAAGCAACAT
>NW_006408661.1:2140424-2144702 GCF_000296735.1 Chrysochloris asiatica
GTGTGGGGGAAGATAGAGTCCCCATTGAATAGTTTTCATCTTCTCTAGATGGGTCTGGTGAAAAGAGATGGGGAAAAGATTCTTATGATTCAATAGTGAGTGATTGTTATCATGACTAATTGAGATTTTCACAATTGTAAAGGTAGAAGTTTTGGAACATAAAATGGGTAGTAGTTAATCTTTCAGTCCAGAAACAGAGGACCCTAGGACAAACAAGGGAGAAGAGCACAAGCAGAATACAGGACCGTATCCAGAGAAGCAGGGACACCAGAGATGGAGGCAGAGATGGGGACTCTAGATTCATGTGAAGAGAGGGACTGAGAGCTGGCAGCCAAGAAGAAGACTTTTAGAATGTGCCCTTTTGTGGTGTAAATTATTATTATATGTGCCTGAGAGCTTAAAAGAAAAGAAAAGAAAAAAGTGTTAAAATGAATAGAGAGAAATACGGTTAACTGATGGTACATGGAAGGGATTATGATCATTGTAATGAAACAAAGAGTATGATTTGTTGAATGTAAAACTGATGATCTGCCCTGTAAATCTTCACTCAATTCACAATATAAACTTAAACAAAACAAAAACAGAGTGATGTTATATTTTCATATGTAACATGAATGAAATGTTAAATTACATTGTTTAATGGTAACAGCTTTTAAGGAAATAGGAAATCCCTTACCCTCTTGGTTAAAAATAAATTTCATACTTTGATATAGAGATTTCATTGTATGTGTGAAGATTGTTTCCTTTTTGTTATTATTGCTTCTACTGTTAAAGGAAAGAATATTTAATCTTCATCACGAAGCCTGTCAAGTCCTCTTTCCTTTCAGCAAACAAGTTTATGCCACCTGCATATTGCAGGTTGGTACTGAGCCTTCCTCCAATGATTTCCTGTTCTTCTTCAAATAGTCCAACTTCAAATTACTTGCTCAGTAACCAGATTGAATAAATATGGTGAAAGGAGATAACTCTGAAACATACCTTTTCTGATTTTCAACCACTCACTTGTTCTATTCAGCTGGCTAACTCTTAGCCTATGTGCAGGTTTTTCATTAGCACAAAGAACAAAGAAGAGAATGGTACCCATATTTTTTTTATGATTCACACAGTATAATTCCTTTGCATAGCCAATAAAAAATAGGCACATATCTTTTTGGTATTCTCTGGTTTCAGCCAAAATCCATCTGATACCAGCAACAATATTTCTTGTTCCAGGTCCTATTTTGAATCTGGCAAGAATTTCTGGCAGTTCCTTTTCAATGTCATTCTGCAACTGTTTTTGTATATCACTCAGCAAAATTTTACTTGTGTGTAATTTTAATGATATTGCACTATAATTTCCAAAATTTGTTGGATCACCTTTCTTTGAAGTGGACACAGATGAGAATATCTTCCACATTCTTGGCATAAAAGAGTAAGCACCATCTAGCACTGCATCCATTTGTTGAAATATTTTAATTGATATTCTCACAATTCCTGGAGTCTTATTTTTCTCCAATTCTTCCAGTGCAGCTTGAACGTTTTCATTCAAAATCCTCACAACTGGGACAACATCATTAAAAATAAGAAAAAATTGAAGTTGTAAAGGAAAGTATCTTACTTGGATCACAATAAACATGCATGCAAGCAGAGTTCCTGATACTAAATTACAACATAATTTATGTCTCTTTTACTTAGAAGATGTTATTGGGAAGAATTAGTCCCAAAGAAAGATATCATGCTTGCTAACTACAAATGGAGCTCTGGTAGTGTAGTGGTTACGAACTGGGCTGTGAGCCACAAGGTCAGCAGTTCGAAACTACCAGCAGTTCCGCGGGAGAAAGATGAGGCGGTCTGCTCCCGTAAAGATTTACAGCCTCAGAAACCCTGTGTAGGATCGCTATGAGTCGGAACCGACTCCACAGCACATGACAACAACAACAACAAACTACAAATAACAAAAAGCCTATACCAGATGATGGGATTTATAGGCAAGCCAACCTTGATAGATTCCATCAGCACTTCCATGACCAGAGAGTTGTGAGTACAGTTGCCAACAGGATGGACTAGACCAGCAGTGAGATTGTGTGGTCCATGCTCTGCATGAGTGAGATTACCACTTCATCAAGTGCCATTTTCACCCATCCTTTGTCTTCCAATGAGATCTTCAGATCCCTGCCTGTTGGCTATAACATCTCTAAGCAAGTTCTTGATCAGTATCTCTATTGGCAGATGACCCTCTGGAATTTGTTGGAAAGTCTGGCGACAGTGTTGGAGGAATGTATGTCATCAACCTCCATAGGGCTCTGGCATCCCTAGCCACTACCACTTTGGAGTCCATTGTGCAGGAGAGATTTGGGTCTCACTCTGCTAGAATATTCCGGTTTTGCAAAAGAAGCACCTGGAACAGAAGCAAGTAGAAGACTTTGCAATGATTCCAGCAAAGGAAGCAAATGATATGCTATATAAGATGCTCTCAGAAAATTTTATATTACTCCAGGAAATTCCCAAAATGCCAGCCCATGCCCTATCTAGAACCTTCTATTTGTATCCTATTGTACACACCATAGGATAAGTACTCAACCTCAAGGTTGGTTTTAACTATAGGGTCAGCAGTTCAAACTCACCAGCTGTTCCTTTGAAACCCTACACAGGGTTACTATGAGTCAAAACGACTCAACAGCCCTTAACAGCAACAACAACTATGTGAAGGGTCAGTGAAAAAGGGGAAGACTACTATGGGATGAAATGACACAGTGGCAACAATAATGGGCTCAAGCATTACAACAGTTGTGAGGATGGCACAGAAATGGACAGTGTTTCCTTCAGATGTGCTTAGGGTCTCTCTCCAGGAACAAAACTCCCTCACCTGAATGTAACACAACAACATGGGCAGTGATGGAGGAAATATCAAATGTAGAACTACACAGAGTCATTGTACCTGAAAGAATTGGCAAACGTTCAGTCATTTCAGTGGGTAGCATATGGTCAAGGACAGACAGCTTTGAAGAAATAAGACCAAGCTGCACTAAGGACATTGACAAAAACAAGGAATTAATGAACACCAGTTGAAATGCTTCAACAAAGCGATGCAACTTTGGAAGCACTCATTAATCTATGCCATGAAATTTGAAATCAGTCCCTAGCCAACCACTTGGAAAAGATTCATATTTGTGCTCATTCCAAAGAAAGGTGATCCATAAAAGTTAGAAAATATCAAACAATATCAATGATATCAAATGCAAATAAATTTTGTTGAACATAGTTCAAAAATAGTTGCAGCAGTATATATTGCGAGCAGTCAGAAATCTAAGACATTCAGAAGAGAACAGAGATCAAAGGATATCATTGCTGATGTCAAATGGATATTGACTGACAGCAGAGAATTCAAGAAAGATGTTTACATGTGCTTAATAGATATGCAAAGTCATTCAACTATGGATCATAACAAATAATGTATAATATTGTAATGAATGAGAATTCCAGAACTTTAATTGTTCTAATGCAGAACCTGTACATAGATCAAGAAGCAGTCATTCGAATAGAACAAGGAGATAGTGAAAATCAGGAAAGGTATGCATCAGGATTGTATCCTTTCACTCTATGTATTCAATATGAACATTAAGCAAGCAATCTAAGAGGTTGGACAATATGAAGGGGAACAGGACATCAGGATTCGAGAAAAGTTCATTAACAAGCTATAATATGCAGATCACACAACCTTGTTTTCTTAAAAGAGGAGGACTTGAAACACTTACTAGTGAAGTTCAAAGACTACAACCTTCACTATGGATTACACCTCAATGTATAGAAAAAGAAATCCTCATAACTGGACCAATAAGCAACATAATTATAAACAGAGAAAAGATTGCAGTTATCAAGGATGCAATTTTATTTTGGATACACAATCAATGTTTATCTCTTAGAGCAGCAGCGAAGAGATCAAAGGATCTATTGCATTGGGTAAATCTGTTGCAAAAGACTCTTTAAAGTGTAGAATAACAAAGACAAAGACATCACTTTGACAACTAAGGTACATTTGACTCATATCATAGTACTTTAAATTATTTCATATACATGGGAAAGTGGAAAATGAAGAATGAAGAATGGATGCCTTTGCATAATGGTGTTGGTGAAGAATATTATTAAATATACCAGGACTTCCTGAAGAATGAATACATCTGTGTTGGAAAAAGTACAGACAGAATGTGTCTTAGAAATCAGAATGGGGAGACTTCTTCCCATGTAATTTGAACATGTTATCCTGAGGGACCATTCCTTGAAGATGGACATTATGCATGG
>NW_006408661.1:2145295-2149704 GCF_000296735.1 Chrysochloris asiatica
TGACAAATCTGTTTTGGAAGAAGTGCAACCAGAATGCTCCTTAAAATCAAGAACAGTGAGATTTCATCTTAGGAACCTAGGACATGTTCTCAAAAGGGACCAGTCCCCAGCAAAAGACATCATGCTTGGTAAAGTTAAGGATCAGCAAAAAGAGGAGGACAATTAGGGAGATGAACTGATATTATGTATGCAACAATGGGTTTAAACACAGGAATGATTGTGAGTATGGTGCAGGTCTAGACAGTGTTTCATTCTGTTGTACATACAAATAATGTACATAAATTTATAAATAAAATATGTTTTGTAGAAATAATGATAAAAACCCTCTAACAGTGGATAATGAACTTTTCTCGAATCCTGATGTCCTGTTCCCCTTCATATTGTCCAACCTCTTAGATTGCTTGCTTATTGTTCAGAAGAGGCTTTTGGGGTGTGAGAAATGAGGCCCTCTCTTCCCCACTTATTGCCCCTCTTCATTGTTTACCTCATCTAAGTGTACTAATGCAAAGATATATATAAAATCATGTATCTATATAGAGGTAATTTATATTATCCAATGGTTAGCATATAGCCTATTTAAATATATTCATTATAATTTCCTCTGCTAAAATTTTTCACTCATTTTATATTTATTAACAGGCATAGAAGAATTAACTTTAAATTTTATTGCTTTACAAACTGTTAAAAAAATACATGAGCATGCTTTATCTATGTTTTCCTTATACTCATCAGCATAATCAAGTATTTCAACTGAAAACTTTTGGCTATAACTTATTGATGAATTGATTTTCCTTCTTAGATATTGGCATCTATTAGTTCTTTGGTGGATTTCTCGCTCATCCCTGCTCATTGAGATGAAAGAGCTAATTTGAAGAAATAGGGGTTTCCTCATGAAACTCTTTTCTGAGAAGTCATTTTATAAATCAAAAGTACAGAACCTGGCATAATATAAAGAAACAGAATAGTTAACAGCCAGCCCTGGACACTTATACTATGAAAAGACCTATTTTGATATGATGTACATTTCATGACTAGTGACAATAACAAAACATAATTTGGATTACTGCCCACTCAAACAGACGATCTCTCTTATTATTTATACTAACACCTTACCCAAACAAAGTGTAAAAAATATGTGAGTAGAAAGAATATTTACTAAATTCAATGTAAATAATTTACTTCATGTCAGATATGGTAGATAAAGGGTAAGAACACTGGAGTAAATCTTCTTGATCTGAACAGTTTGTTTTGAATCACAAGTCTAACCTAACTCAACTTACTATGTGTGCCAATACTAGCATCTTCATAGGATTGTTTTGAGCATTAAATGAACTGATGAAGGTAGAACACTGAGGATCAGTTTTATGAAAGAGTCCACATTTTTTAAACATTAGTCATAAAAGGAATGCTCAAATTACATAAGACACATTCTCATACATAGAATTCTGGTTTTGACTATTTCAGCTATGTTCAGTGAAACAGAGACAATTAACTAGTTCAAGGAATTATGCATACGAGTTTCACTGTAATTGGCTGCAGGTTTAAGGAAGAAATGATCATTTTTTAAAAAGCACAACTGCAATTTTAAATACTATCATAAATAAATAATGTGTGGACCTGCACATTGGACCTACTGCTATTCCATGTAAAGTATTTTAACATATTATTTAGAATAAATTAGACCAAATCTAGTAACAACATTAACAAGATAATGAGAAAAAGAAAAGGAAGAAACATTTCTCCATTATTTCAATGTGAGACTGTTATTTTTACTTACAGTTAGTTCATGGTTACTTATTGTGTGTTCAGAAAATGGCCTGACATATTTCCAGTTCTCTTGTTGGTTTATGTGTTTGACCCTGGTGAACCTATGCTCCTGAGGATGGTGGTGTCCTGAAACTGCACTAAATTTATATGGAGACGTTTGGTTCCTGAAGAACTAGCAATAAAAAAAAAAAAAAAAAATGAGTAGAAAACTTCCTAAAAGTGAGTTATTTTATAATAATAGAAGTTTAAAAAGATAAAAGATATTTTCTTTTAATCAGAGTGTTTCAAAACACATGAGGTCACCTATATGAAGTCATATAGAGTGAAGAGTGCTAGTGTGGCACTTTTGGATAAGCACTGGACTACTAACCACAAGGCTGGCAATTCAAAACCACTAATTGCTGTTGTTGTCAATAGGTGTCATCGAATCAGTACCAACTCATAGTGACACTATGCAAAACACAATGAAATACTGCCCGGTCCTGAGCCAACCTCACAATTGTTACTATGCTTGAGCCCATGCTGTGACTTTTCCAATCCATCTCACTGGGGGTCTTCCCTTTTTTCTCTGACCCTCCACCTAACAAATATGATATCCTTCTGCAGTGACTGTTCCTTCCTGAAGAGAAGTCCGAAGTGTGAAAGATGAAATTTGGCCATCATGGCCTCCAAGGAGCACTATGGTTGCACTTCTTCCAACACAGACCTGTTGGTTCTTTTGGCAGCCCATGATACTTTCAATATTCTCTTCCAACACCATAACTAAAATACATTAATTATTGTATGGTCTTCCTTATTCACTGTCCAGCTTTAGCATGCATATAATGTTGCTGAAAACACCATAACTTGGGTCAGGCGCACCTTAGTCTTTAAGTTGACATCTTTGCTCTTCGATACTTAAAAAGGTCTTGTGCAACAGATTTTCCTAATGCAATATGCCGTTTGATTTCTTGAATGGTGCTTCCATGAGTGTTGATGGTTGATCCAAGAATAATGAAGTCCTTGACAATTTCAATCTTTTCTCCCTTGGAAAAATATTGTTTATTGCTCCAGTGGTGAGGATTTTTGTTTTCTTTACACTAAAATGCAATCCATATCAAAGTCTGTAGTCTTTGATCTTCATAAGTAAGTATTTTAAGTCCACTTCACTGTCAGCAAGCAAGGGTGTATCATCTGCATATCTCAATTGTTAAGGAGTCCAATCCTGATGCCACGTTTTTTCTTCATATAATCTAGATTCTCAGATTATTTTCTCAGCATACAAGTTGAATAAGTATGGTGAAAGAATACAACACTGTCACACACTTTTCTTAATTTTACACCATTCAGTGTTTCCATGTTCTGTTTGAACAACTGCTTTTAAGTCCATGTACAGATTCCTCATGAGTACAATTAAGTGTTCAGGAATACTCATACTTTGCAATGTTGTCCATAGCTTGTCATGATCCACACAATTAAAGGCCTTTACATAGTCAATAAAGCACAGGGAAACGTCTTTCTGGTATTCTCTACTTTTAGCCAAGATCCCTTGGACATCAGCAATGATAGCCCTCATTCCACATACTTTTCTGAATCCAGTGTAAACCTCTGGAAGTTCTCTGTGAATGTATGCTTGCAGCCATTTCTGTATTACCTTTAGTAAAATTTTATTCTCATGGGATATCGAAGATATTGCCTGATGATGTCCACATTCCATTGGGTGACCTCTCTTTGAATCCAACTATGTATCTCTTCTAATCAGTTGGCCAGCTAGTTGTCTTCCAAATATCTTGGCATAGATGAGTGAGTGCTTCTGGTGCCGCCTCACTTTCTTGAAAGATTTCAGTTTTGATTCCATCAATTCCTGGTGTCTTGTTCTTTACCAATTCGTTCAATGCACCTTGGACTTCTTCCTTCAGTATCACTGGCTCTTGATCATATGCTAACTCTTGAAATGTTTGAATATCAACCATTTCTTCTGATTCAGTGACTCTGTGTATTCTTTCCATCTTCTTTTTATGCATCATGGAATAATTAGCCCAGAGAATCCTTCAATAATAAAACTTGAGGCTTGAATTTTTTTTTTCTTTTTCTGTTCCCCCAGCTTGAGAAATACTAAATGTGTTCTTCCCTTTTGGTTCTCAGACTCCAGATCTTTGCACAATGTTTTGTAGTATTTTACTTTGTCTTCTCAAGCAACCTTTGAAATTTTCTGTTCAGTTTTTGTACCACTTCATTTTTTCATTTGCTTTTGCATCTCTACACTGTCAGTTTGTTATACTGTGGTGACTTGTGAGTTGCTGTCATTCTGGAAACTGTGCCATGGGTATGTAAAATAGCAGCAGGGTCACCCACAGTGGACAAGTTTCTGATGAGCTTCCAGACAAAATCAGACTTAGAAGAAGAAGGAATGAACTACTTCCAAATATTTAGTCACTGAAAAAATTATGAATAACAGAGAAACACTATCAGATATAGTACCGGAAAATGAGCACTCAAAATGCGATTTGGGAAGAGCTGCATCCTCTAAGAAGCGCTCACCTTGATGAACCGAATGGAGTAAAGCCTATGGGAATAAAGCCTTCAGGACCTTCATTTGTTGATGGGGCACAACTCAAAATGAAGAGAAACAGCTGTAAACATCCATTAATATTTGGGAAATG
>NW_006408661.1:2150239-2152989 GCF_000296735.1 Chrysochloris asiatica
TACACATGGACCTCACCAGATGGAATACACAGAAATCAAATTGACTACATCTGTGAAAAGAGACAGTGGAGAAGTCCCATATCATCAGCCAAAGCAAGGCCAATGCAAATTCAGACTAAAGCTATAGATAATGAAAACAAGTCCATGAGAGCCAAAATATGACCTTGAATATATCCTACCTGAATTTAGATATCATCTGAAGAACAGATTTGATACATTAGACACTAAAGACCCAAAACCAGAAGAGTTGTGGGATGATATCAAGAACACCACACAGGTAGAAAGCAAAAACTCATTAAGAAGACAAGAAAGTAGGAAAAGATCAAACCTACTAGTAGCTCCTCAGACTCCCTATACAGTGTATCTTTGAGTAGTAACTGACTTGACACCACTTAACAACAGCATATGAGGCTAGGGACTCCTGGTGTGGTATTGTAGGATAAGCACTGAACGGTGAACTACAAGGCTGACAGTTCAAACCCACCAGCTGCTCCTCTACAATGCTGAATAAGGTTGCTTTGTGCCAGAACTGACTTGAGAGCAGCTAACAACAACATCTGAAGCTGGTGTATGTGAGTTACATAAGTAAAACTGCAATATGAGACACTATGCTCCTTCTGAGAGTAATTAAACATTCATAACATGCTTTTAAGAGCAAACTGTCTCAAATTGGGATTTAGAGGGGCTTTAGGTATCAGTGAACCCCTACACACACTAATCCCATAGGACAGATTGATAGTGAGCTAGGAAAAGATACTATCTTTGGTTAAATGAATATTTTGATAATACACTAGGAGAAAATGTTCCATTCTAAGTCTAGTTAATGGTAAGGTTATTGAATGAGAACGTTTTGATATTACCATATTCACAAAATTTATAGACCAGGTCACTGAATAAGTATACTGGAACCAAGGTAGAATAATAATTATTGTTCTTTTATTTTAAAGTTCATTTATCTTCTGAGTCTGCATCAATCTAAATAGACAGAAAACAAATTTGCACTGTATAGCCTTACTTCTATTTAGGAGAATCACCATGGAGCTTTAAATTGTTGTTGTTGTTGTTGTTAAGTGCTGTGGACTCGGTTCCACTCATAGCGACCCTGCACAGGGTTTCCGAGGCTGTAAATCTTTACGGGAGCAGAATGCCTCATCTTTCTCCGGGGAACCGCTGGTAGTTTCGAACTGCTGACCTTGAGGTTCACAGCCTGATTCGTAACCACTACGCTACCGGAGCTTTAAATAGAAAGAGGAAAATTAGAGTATAAATATCCATGTGTACAATACCTTTGCACTTGTGACTGGATTTATGTGCTTTTTCGACAGGGGAGAATATCACATTCTAAAGAGGCACATGTTGTACAACTCTACGTTATGTGTGAATTTTTTGGCTCAAATTATACTCATGTTGGTACAATTGGAAAAGACTGGAAAATCAAACTTTTCTCCTGTTTTGTGACACAGTACATCACGAGGAAAACATTTTTGGGTTGGCTTTACAAGATTGTGGGGATTATTAATAAATTTTCATTCTCTACAATAAGGACTTGGAACCATCATTCAAGTTGTTCTGGAATTTGAGACCATAGTCAGAAATTTTCTCTGAGGGTCTGTTATGAAAAACAGTTGGAGAACTTCATCTCTTCAGGCTTAAATTACCAATGTTTTGACTTTATCTGGACCATGTGAGACAAATTATGCATCCTGGTCAGCATAATCCTTTTAGGATTGGATTGCCTGTTTCTATGATTGTTGATGCACTCATAAACAAAGGAAAACATCTTTTCTAATAAAATATTTTAAGCATACAATTTGCAGCCGTGAGTGTAAAATGCCCCACAATAATGTGAATAGACCAAGCAACTTAAATTCTCTTCTGATTAGAGGTCATAAAATATGAACATACTATTTAAATACAACTCAGAAAGAAAAATGGGAAACAGACTAGATTTTCGTATTGTGTAAATATTCAGCCTTACAGACATTTGTGGAGACAAAAAAATTAAAATCATGTATCTTGTTATGTGCTGTAATATAATGGTGTACTAAACCAGATTCTGATGAATTGTACCTTTCTTTACAGACACACATAATCTTCCATTTTTTTATTGCACATTGATTAAGAATAACAGATACTCTATTTCTCTTCCAGAGATTTCTTTCTCTTTCTTTTGTGTTGTCTGTATCTAAGCTGTTTTTGTCCGGTATTCTGTGTTGTTGCTGACTCTGAACCACATATAAATGAATATTTAGAAGTTTGGAAGGCTTACAGTTGAGGAAATTTATAGCAGAATCAAGAAATCCATTGCTTTATAATTCACGATGCTCAGCTGCTCCCAGAGCTGCCATTTTGGGAGAGACTAAGTTGGGGAAGGATCAGAACAGCCACAGATGCTTGACAGAACTGAGGAGATACAGGTGTGGATATTCTTTTTTGGTATCTGTTCGTTGGTTTCTCACTATCTGTACACCTCCATTCTTGTGACTAGAGGGGATGCCTGAGCAAAGGGATACCCCACCCCCACCAATGGAGGCTTCTACTACGCATACATCCTCAAAATTTAAAATGACAGTTTCCACTTAAAACCAAATGACCACCACTCATCTATCAGTTTATTGTACTGTGGTGACTTGTGAGTTGCTATTATTTTGAAAGCTATGCAACCAGTATTTTAAATACAACAGGGTCACCCATGGTGGAAAGGTTTCAGATAAGCTTCCAGACGAAAACAGACTAGGAAGAAAGAGTGA
>NW_006408661.1:2155454-2159776 GCF_000296735.1 Chrysochloris asiatica
GATTGAAGTTGTCAAGGACTTCATTCTTATTGGATCAATTATCAACACTAATGGAAGCAGCAGTCAAGAAATCAAACGACATATTGCATTAGGCAAATCTGTTGCACAAGAACTTTTTAAAGTGTTGTATAGCAAAGATGTTAGCTTGAGGACTAAGGTGTGTCTGAACCAAGCCATGGTATTTTCAATAACCTCATATGCATGCGAAAGCTGGACAGTGAATAAGGAAGCCCATAGAAGAATTGATGCTTTTGAGATGTGGTATTGTAGGAGAATATTGAAAGTGCCATGGAGTGCCGTAAAGATCCAACAGATCTGTTTTGGAAGAAGTGCAGTCAGAGTGCTCCTTGGAGGCCAAGATGGGCAAACTTCGTCTCTCATATTTTGGACATATTGTGAGGAGGACCTGTCACTGGAGAAGGATATCATATTTGGTAAGGTGGAGGGTCAGAGAAAAAAAGGAAGACCCCTAATGAGATGGGTTAGGCAAGTCGCAACATCGATGGACTCAAGCATGGCAACAGTAGTGAGGCTGGCCCAGGATTGGGCAGTGTTTTGTTCTGCTGTGCATAAGGTCGCTATGGGTCTGACTCGATGGCACCTAGCAACAACAACAAGAATCTATTTTTCTCCTAAGCACTCATTTGACAAGTATTGCTTTTCATCACCCACATACTTGTATATCAATATTTTCTTTACTTAGCACAGTACACTAAAAAATAGTTTAAAATGGCTATTAAAATTATCATTGTTAATCATTTTTATGAATTGAGTTGTGTTTTCCAAATCTATATGTTGGAATGCGATCCTGGTAGGGTCCCCTGAATGCAATTCTGTTTGGGAAAATAATTTTCTTTGCTGCTGCAATGCTGTGTAATACTTCATATAGCTTTTCTATCCATTCTCCTAGTAACTCCTACTAAACAATATTTTCACTCTGTTGTGTCTAGCTAACAGAAGTGGGAGAGGATGTTGATAGGATTTTGAGTCAGTTTTGAGTAGTTAATAGTTCACTGTGAATATAAATACTTAGAGCTTGAACATTTATAAAATTAGTCATCTCAGAAGTAGGCCTGGGGAATCTCACCACAATCAAAGAAGATCCAACAGTGGAATACATCCTTTGGACCCAAAGATATTTGTTTATAGAACTTAGTCAACCCAGGGACAAAAACCTGTGACATTAGAGGAGTAGTTGAAAACAAGACTCCGAGCATATAACAGAGTGGTAAAATTCTTGAACCATAGAACATGAAGAGCTATGTATCTTTGAAGACTAGGTTTGTTTGTGGAGTAGAGTGCATCCATGCACTTAATTAGGGGAGTTAAGTTTGCTGGCCCATGGAACAACAGTGAAATGCATTTGCGTCAAGGCTTACATAAGAATTACTTTGAACATTTATCAACCTCCCTAAAATAGCTTTGTGATCTTGTTGGAACAGGGAAGGGGTCAAAGGACCTATGGCTAAGAGACAAACAAGGACCAGAGAGAGACCCGCCTGCAGGCATGGCCTAGGAGAAGCCATCTTGACTCAAAGAACTGTGTCCTGCCCATTTTCTAATCCTACATTATTGTGAATATTATTGCTGAGTTCTGTGTGACCATTGCTATGAACTACTGAAGCAAGCTAAACAGAGTTTGCTGTGAGAGGGATGGTAGTTGTCTTTTTTATTATTATTATTTGCACTTAAGTTAATGAGATCTATTAAGTATAGGAACTCTGGTAGCATAGTGGTTACGAATCGGGCTGCTAATCTCATGGTCAGCAGTTCAAAACTACCAGCGGCTCCACGGGAGAAAGATAAGGCTTTCTGCTCCTGTAAAGATTTACAGCCTCGGAAACCCTGTACAGGGATGCTGTGAGTCAGAACCAACTCCACAGCACATAACGACAACAACAACATTAAGTATAGGATGTGTCTGAAACCTTGTTATTTCTCAATGATGTAAAGAACAGCCTTGACAGAGAAGTCACTGTGTGACACAAAGAGTTAAGTAATCCATTACTATCTGAATACAGGATAGGAACCCACCCTGAGGCAACTTGAAAAGCAAGCCTGGTGATCTGCTGTCAGGTGGCAGTCATAGAAACCTATGGAGCATTCCATTCTACACACATGGGTTCACTATGGGTCAGAATTGACTGAAAAACAACTAACAATAAATCAGAAGCAATAGAAATAAGCAAGCACAAATGGGGCAAACAGAGGTTTTCTGATGACAGGAAGAGGAAAAAGAAATCTCGATTTCACCTTCTAGCTTCCTGAACTGTGAGAAAACACATTTCTGTTCTTTAAAGCCACCCACTTCTGGTATTCCTGTTACAGCAGCACTCCATAACTAAGACAATCCTCAAGTAATGGTATTATGTAGAATAAAATTCCAAATCACTGACATCACACCCTACAATTTCTGAATGTCCATTTTTACCATTAAAATGACTCTGCTTTTTTTTATTATTATTATTGTTTGTTTGTTTTACGTTTTTATTGTGAATTGAATGATATACATGAGAGAACAACGGTTTTACACCATCGATTCATTGCAGTGGTTACGATCTGTTCCATACATCATCATTCAACAGTATTTGCTTCTATTCCCTGTGTTATATTTTGGGGGTTCTTTGTTTGTTTAGGGGTGAGGGATATACACAAAAACACTCAGAAATAAATAATAATTTAAACAACTAAAGGACACATTCTGCAAGTCTTCCTCCCAGCCACCAGCATTCAGTCTTTCACTTTCCATGCCTCCATCTCTGGTGTCATTGCTTCTCTGGATAGGGTCCTGCACTTCACTTGTGTTCTTCAGCCTTGATGATCCTAGGGTCCTCTGTTTCTGAACCGTAAGATTAACTACTCCCCTGTTTTTGTTAAAACATTTCTACCTTTACAATTGTGACAGTTGCAATTAGTCATAATAACAATTATTCACTATTGAATAATAAGAATTTTATCCCCATCTCTTTTCACCAGACCCACCTAGACAAGATGGAAACTATTCAGTAGAGACTCTGCCTTCTCCCACACACTCTAAAATGAAACTCCCTCTTGAAAACTTGTAAGCCAATCACTCCGTGCCTTTCACCCCTCATTTTAGGTAGCCAGTGTCTAAGTTGCCTTTCCCTATCTACCATGTATACAGAGGGGATAGGATTGATACTTGATGTGAAGACTCCTTCCCTTTCAGTTAGTATTTTGAACTACAACATCCATAAGTAAGGAACTCTGGTAGCATAATGGTTACTCGGGCTGCTAACCTCAAGGTCAGCAGTTCGAAACTACCAGCCAGTCTGCAGGGGAAAGATGAGGCTTTCTGCTCCCATAAAGATGTACAGCTTCGTAAACCCTGTGCAGGGTCACTATGAGTCGGAACTGACTCCATGGTACTTAACAACAACAACACATCCATAAATATAGGTCAAGTTCATCAAATTGTAGCAATTTTCACTTGTTTCCTTTATCTTTTTTATTATTATTATTATTATTCCTCTAGTTGAGTTTTGATTATGAAGCCATTAAGGCTAGGTCAAACAAGTACTTTCTACAAGTTTGGGCATTCTGGTGTGTCTCCCCCTCATTTCATATCAGTGGGAAGCTTCATTCTCAGCTCTAGCCCACCGTGGCTATGTCCTTGTCCATGGACTCAAGAGTCCGAAGGTCTCATCACACTTTGGACCAATCAGCCCTTCCTCTTGTTTCTCTCATCTCCAGGTCAATGGGAGTCTATGGAATGTGGATGAACTCAGCCAATTTCTTCATTGTTGCCTTTCCCCCACTTCTGCTCACCAAGCTGATCACCAGCAAGCTTACATGACAGCTCATGTGTTCCCTTTGAGTTTCAGTCTTAGAAGGCAGTTTGTCCAGAAGGGACTTGATTTATTGCCTTGATGGTTCCCCAGCAAACAACTTGCTTGTTCTTATAGTAGCCCATCAGACTGCCATTTTTGTTTTGGGTTTTTCCTACTGATATTTCTTTCAAGAAATATCTTCTGTTGCTCTATCTGTTCCAGACTGGTTTTCTTGTCATTTTCTAAGGGGAATGTCCCACCTCAAAAGATTCTTGATGGGACTCAGGATTTCACCTAAGGTTCTTTACACTCTAAAAGCTCCACAAGAAGCTTATTTCACTGGGCAAGTTCTAGAACTTGCTTTTAGGTATTATAGTCAGTTATAGGCTGAAGACAGGCTTACAAGCTTTCTTTAATCATGTTTCCTGATATTCCTTTCTGTCCCACTTAAGTGTCTATTTTATAATAGTAGGCAAGTGAAATCAATATTCATAAGTCAGTCAAGCATCTTAACATTATTTCCCCTCTTTA
>NW_006408661.1:2159905-2162605 GCF_000296735.1 Chrysochloris asiatica
CTTCTTGTGTATTGCCCTCCCTAACACCTGACTATTATGTGTCTACCCTCTATCCTGCGCTCTACTGTCACCTCTATCCACATCCCACTATCCACCCTGTCCTTACTTGTAACCAACAAATATATATACATATTAGTATGGGTATATTTTCTTAAGCTTCTGCAATAATGGTCTTATGCAATGGTTGTCTTTTTGTGACGGACTAATTTCACTCAGCATAATGTCCTCAAGGTTCATTCATGTTCTGCAGTGGCTTGCAGCTTACTTGTTATTGTTAAAGGTAGCATAATATTCCATTGTGTGCATGTACCAAAGTTTGTTTATCTATTCTTCCATTGATGGGCTCTTAGGCTGTCTCCATCTTTTTACTATTGTGAATCGTGTTTCTATGAACATTGGTGTGCATATATCTACTAGTGTTATGGCTTGTATTTCTTGTGGATATATACTAAGTACAGGAATTTCTGAATCATAAGGTATTTCTATTTTCACCTTTCTGAGAAAGGGCTATGCTTTTCCAGAGTGGTTGGACCATTTTGCATCCCCACCAGCAATGTAGGAGGGTCCCAGTCTCTCCACATTCTTGCCAGCAGTTATTGTCCTCTGCATTTTTGAACTTTGCTGTTATACCGGGTGTGAGATGATCTCTCATTGTTGTTTTGATTTGCGTCTCTCCAATGACTAATGATCACGAATGTTTATTCACATGTTTGTTGGCTGCCTGAATCTTTTCCCTGGTGATGTGTCTGTTTATGTCCTCTACCCAGTTTTCAATTGGGTTATTTGTCTTTTTCTTGTAGAGGTATTGTAGTTTCCTATAGATTTTAGAAATTAGTCCCTTGTCTGATATGTCATTGCAAAAATTTTTTTCCTATTCTGTTGTCTTTCTTTTTACTCTTTTGGTGAAATCTTTTGATGGCCATAAGTTTCTAATTTTTAGAATGTATCAATCATCTATTTTGTCTTCCTTTGTTGTGCAATTTTTGCAGTGTTTGATAATAATGTGTTCCCTGTATTAAAGCCCGTAAAGTTGTCCCTATTTTTTCATTGATGATCTTTATAATTCTGGGACTCACATTTAGGTCTTTAATCCATGCTGAGTTGGTTATTGTATATGGTGTGAAGTAAAGGTCTTGTTTCAATCTTTTGTATTTCAATTTCCAGTTCTGTCAGTACCATCTGTTGAAGAGACTATGACCTCTAAAATGACACTTTTCTATGAGGAATTAATAGAAAATACATTTTGAGTAAATAATTATCTTCACAGAATAGAAGATTGGATCATAATTCCCTTCCAAAGTAATCAACCTAAAGACCATATAAGAATATACATCATGTCTACAGAATTTAGAAACAATAATGACCCAACAAATAAAAAAGCCAATTTCTTTTTTATTGTTACCATACACTGGAAAATTAAAATAGTACCAGCGATAGGACTCTTCTTGAATAAAGCTTTTATTAGCCTTAGTTATAAACACAGCTTTGGTAATGTTGAATAGTACTATTTAATCTTCAAGAAAAAAAAGTTTTACTACTTACCTTTAAAACAATGTATTCTAATCTTTTTAAAGACAAATTATAGAGACCAAACACAGTGATTTTGTGAGTTGACGGACATCAAAGATGAATATGAACATATATCTGAGTGCCTATGAGCATTTTAAAGTAAGTAAAATATTCTATGACATAGTAATGGTGGCTTCATGAGCATTTTTCAAGACCCATAGAGACAAACAACAAAAATAGCAAATCCAATTTATGCTACGGATTTTAGTCAATAGTAAGGTCCAAACTTAGTTCATCAATTATTACAAATGTAGTATAAGTATGCAAGATGTTAACAAGAGAAAGAGTGTGCCGTGTGTAAGAGTGACATTGTTGTCGTAGTTAGATGCCCTAGAGTCTATACCAACTCATATTGACCTTACACACAACAGAACAAAAAGTGTCCTGGTCCTGTGACAATCTCACAATTGTTGCTACACTTGTGCCCATTACTGTTGCTATTGTGCAAATCCATCTCATTGGGGGTCCTCCTTTTTTTGTTGACCCTCCACTTTGTGTGGCATGGTATCTATCTACAGGGACTGGTTCCTCCTGGTAATGTCTGAAGTATGAAATGTAAAGTTTGGACATCCTGGCTTCTAAGGAGCATTCTGGCTATACTTCTTCCATCACAGATTTGCTTGTTCATCTGGCAGTCAATGGTAATTTTAATATTCTCCTCCAAATCCATAAGCCAAATACATCAATTCTTCTACAGTTTTTGTACTCATTGTCCAAGTTTCACATGAATATGAAACTATTGAAAATACCATTATTTGGATCAAACATACTTTAGTCTTCAAACTGAAATCTATACTAGCTAACATGATAATTAGGTCTTATTTTAAAGTTATTATTGTGAATTGAGTGATAGTTTACATTGGAGAACATCAATTTTACACTCACTGTTTCATTGCAATGACTACAATCCCTTCCATTCATCATCATTCAACAATATTTGCTTCTACTCCCACTTTTATTATTTTTTGTGGGGGGGGGGACGGGCTGGAGTGTACAACAAAACACTCAGGGATATGTAATCATTTAAACAACTAAAGGGCACATTCTGCAAGCCTGCCTCCTGGCCACCAGCACACAGTCTTTCTCTAGAGTCCTCAGCTGCTCTATCTCTTCATGTAATCATGTCTGCCT
>NW_006408661.1:2163495-2167732 GCF_000296735.1 Chrysochloris asiatica
TGAATTTCAGTCTTGCAGAGGGGATTGTCCTGAAGGGACTTGATTGCTTGCCTTGATGGCTCTCAGGTGAACACTTTGCTTGTCCTTGTAGTAGCCAATCAGACTGCCATTTCGGTTTCTGATTTTGATTTTTCCTGCAGAGCTTTCTTTCAAGAAACATCTTCTGTTCCTCTAACTGTTCCAGGCTGGTCTGCTTCTCCTTTTAAGTGAAAATGACCTACCTCAGAAGGTTCTGGATAGATATCAGGATTCCACCTAGGGTCCTATACACCACTAAGGCTCCTCAAGAAGCCTATTTCACTGGACAAGTTCTAGAATCCCTTTTAGGTATACCAGTGAGTAATAGGCTGAAGACAGGCTTATAAGCTTTCAGTAATCAAGTTTCCTGATATTCCTTTTTATTGCACTCAAGCATCTATTTTACAATAGTAGGCAAAGAAAATCCATATTCATAAGACAGTTAAGTATCTTATCATTATTTCCCCTCGTTTGTCCATTCAGACTATGCCTCAGTTCCTATATCACAGAGCCCTGCTGTTCCAAAGTTGAACAATCACTGTTTACCTTTGTCCAAATTAGCCCATGCAAACCTAAGTGTTCTCCTATCTTGTTTTTCCATCCCCATCCGCATCTGCCTCCCCCTTCTTGTGTGCTGCCCTCCTCAACACCCAAACTATGATCTGTCTATCCCCTATCGTGTGCCCTACAATCCCCTCCATCCTAAACCTGGTAACCAACAAATATATATATATTCCCATTGAGTATGGGTATCTTTTCTAAGCTTTTACAATAATGGTCTTATGCAGTATTTGCCTTTTTGTGATTAACTAATTTCACTCAGCAAAATGTCCTCAAGTTTCATCCATGTCATGTGGTGGCTCACAGCTTCCTTGTTATTCTTCAAGGCAACTTAATTTTCCATTGTGTGTTATGTACCAAAGTTTTTTTTTCCATTGTTCCATTGATAGGCACGTAGGCTGTCTCCATCTTTTTGCTACTGTGAATAGAGCTTTGGTAAACATTAGTATGCATATATCTACCCATGTACTGGCTTGCATTTCCTATGGATATACATCAAATAGAGGAATCACTGGATCATAAAGTATTTGTATTTCCAACTTTCTGATTAAGATGTTTTCCAGAGTGATTGGATCATTTTGCATTTCTACCAACAATGTAGGAGGGGCCCAGTTTCTTCACATCCTCACCAGCATTAATTGTCCTCTGCTTTTTTAATTTTTTAAGGAATAAAAAGCTTTATTTTAAAAATTCAAATAGAAATCAAAAGAAAACTCCTGTCCATTTACTAAGCACCCACAGAGTGCCTGACTCATACAAAACATAGATTTAGTTCATGCTCTTTTAGAGCAAGATTGACCATTCTCTATTGCACTCATTTTTGCATGATGGTGACAAAGTAACTCCACTGTCAGAAAATGACCAGTTCTTCAGGACTTGCTTAATAAACAAGTAAAAGTAAATCATGCAGGCTAATGCAGTCAAACGGTGAGGTCTGTCTGTCCACTGTCAAACTTAATGTCCTTTCCCTCTAAAACCACCACCTCCTCTTCCTCCTTGGAAGCTTCCAGCTTCTCCTCTTCCACCTCTAAATCTACCACCTCTATCTCCACCTCTGCCACCTCCTCCTCCTCCGCCTCCTTTTCCTCCTCCTCCTCCTCCACCTCCCCTGCCACCACCTCTGGGCAGTCCTTTCTCACCTGGAGGTCGAGGTAAAAACCTCTGCAGTGGAAGCAGCTTATATGGGTCTGTATAAAACTTCTAAAGTTTTTTAAAGGAAGAAGCCTTCATGTTTTCTGAGAATTTAACTGAAAAGTAAAAATTGCTAAGTTGTCCAAGCATTTCATCCACTTTTCCAATTTGTTCTTTGTTTTCTAAATACACAGGAGCATTGAAGTAAGGCACCTTGTTTTCATCTGTGACATATTTACAAAGATGTCATCTTCACATGGATGCATGAACTCTCCAAACACACAGGTTCTGGAGGTCCTTGGTCTTGGAATTTGTTAAAACCTCCATGGCCACCCCCTCTGCTTTTTTGAACTTCGCTGTTATTCCTGGAGTGAGATTATATCTCATTGTTGTTTTGATTTGCATCTCTCTAATGACTAATAATGGTGAACATTTCTTCATATGTTTGTTGGCTGCCCAAATCTCTTCCTTGGTGAAATTTCTGTTTGTGTCCTGTGCCCATTTTTTAATTGGGTTATTTGTCTTTTTCTTGTAGAGGTGTTGTAGTTTCCTATAGATTATAGAGATTAGTCCTTTTTCTGATATTTCATTACAAAAGATTTTTTCCCAGTCTGTGGGCTCCCTTTTAACTCTTTTAGTGAAATCTTTTGATACACACAAGTTTCTAATTTTTAGTGAAACACAATTATCGAATTTGTCTTCATTTGTGCGATTCTTGCAATATTTGATAGTCTATTCATGCCCTGTATCAGAGCCCTTAAATTTACCCTATTTTTTTCATTGATGACCATTATATTTCTTGGATTTACATTTAGGTCTTCAATCCATATTGAGTTGGTTTTTATAAATGGTGTGAGGTAAAGGTCTTGTTTCAATATTTTAGATATTGATTTCCAGTTTTGCCAGCACCATGTGTTGAAGAGACCATCTCCTCCCATTTAATGCATTTTGGCCCTTTGTGAAAAATCAGTTGGCTGTATGGGGAAGGTTTTACTTGTGGATTCTCAATTCGGTCCCATTGATCTATGTGTCTTTCATGGTACCAGTACAAGGATGCTTTTACCATTGTAGCAATGTAGTAAATTTTGAAATCAGGGAGTGAGAGACTTCCAACTTTGTTCTTCTTCTTAAGCAGTGCTTTACTGATTCTTGGTCTCTTTCTGTCCACATAAAGTTTATAATCATTTTTTTCCATCTCTTAAAAGAATGTCGTTGGAATCTGGATTGGGATTGCATTATATGTGTAGATTGCTTTGAGTAGCATTGATATATTCAAAATTTTAAGTCTTCCAATGCAGAAACATGGTATATTATTCCATTTTGTAAATCTCTTGGTTTCTTGTAGTAGTGTTTTGTAGTTTTTTTAATTTTTTTGCATAGGTCTTTTGTTTCTCTGATTATATTTATTCCTAAATATTTTATCCTTTGGGTGGCTATTGTAAAAGGTATTGCTATCCTAATTTTCTTTTCAGTGCTGTCATTGATAGGATAGAGGAACCCAACTGACTTTTGTATGCTGATCTTGTACACTGCCACTTTGCTGAATATTTCAATTAGTTTCAGTAGTTTTTTTGTTGCGTCTTTTGGTTTTTCTATGTATAGGATGACATCCTCTGCAAATAGAGTTTTACATCTTGTTTTGACAATTTTGATGCATTTAATTTCCTTTTCTTGGGTTATAGCTCTGGAAAAGTTTTCCAACACAGTATTGAATAGGAATGGTGATAAAGGTCAACTTTTTCTGATTCCTATTCACAAAAGGAAAGCCCTTAGATTTTTTTTCGTTTGAAAGTGTTTTTGGTTTTGTATATATCCTCTAAATTATGCTGAGACAACTCCTTTCAATAGCTACTTTGTTGAGTGTTTTTATTAGGAATAGATTTTAGATTTTGTTAAATGCCTTTTCTGAATTGATCGATATGACCACGTGTTTCATTTTTTCCTTTTGAAAATTTATATGGTGATTATATTGATTGTTTTTATGATATTGAACCATCCTTGTATGTCTGATATGAATCTCACTTGGTCATGTGGATTTTTTTTTTCTTTTTTTTGATATGTTGCTGAATTCTGAGTAACTAGGATTGCTCAGAATTCTGAGCAACTAGGATTTTGTTGAGAACTTTTGCATCAATGTCCATAAGAGATATTGGTCTATAATTTTCTTTCTTAGTAATAGTCTTCCCTGAATTTGGTATGAGGGTTATGCTTGCTTCATAAAATGTATTAGGGAGATTTCTATCCTTTTCTATATTCTGGAATAATTTGAATAGAACTGGTGAAAGCTCTTCAGTGAATGTTTGGTAAAACTCAACAGTGAAGCTACCTGGACCTGTACTTGTTTTGGTTGAGAGTTCTTTGATGACTATATCAATTTCTTCTGTTGTTTTAAGTCTGTTCAACATTTCTATTTCACTTTGTGTAAGTTTAGGTAGGTCACATTTTCCCAAAATGTATCCATCTATTCTAGACTTTCAAATTTCTTGAAGGAGCTCTGGTAGCATAGTGGTTACGAATTGGGCTGCGA
>NW_006408661.1:2168832-2169937 GCF_000296735.1 Chrysochloris asiatica
CTTGTTTTATTTATCTTGGGGGTCTATTGTTGGGAGTTAGATATTATTATAGTTATGTCATCCTGTTTAATTTACACTTTAATCATGAGATAGTGTCCTTCTTTATCTCGTGTGATGGTATTGGTCTTAAATTTTATTTTATCAGAGATTAGTATTGCCACTCCTGCTCGTTTATTATTGCAATTAGATTGGCATATTTTTTTCCATCTTTTAGTTTTTAATCTGATTTTGCCTTTGTGTGTAAGATAAGTCTCTTGTAGGCAACATATTGAAGGATCTTGTTTTCTTACACATTCTGCCACTCTCTATCACTAAATTAGTGTGTTTAATCTGTTGACATTCAGTGTAATTATCAATAGGTGTGAATTAATTGCTGTTATTTTGCTATTTTTTTTTCTGCAGGGGGGAATGCTGCTGGCTCCTTTTTCTGTATGCCTTCTTGTCCTAAGTTCATGATTTTTGTGCTCTTTCTTGTTAGTTTCTTCTTAGTTTTAATGTCTCCATGTTCTTCTTAGATCTTCATTTTCTTGGTATATTGTGAAATGTTAATTTTCTTTGAGGTTACCTTATATTCTATTAAGTTTTTCCTCCATTTACAACAGTCTATTATATCCTGAAATTTACCTGACCTCCCACCACCTTGATCTTTGTTCCTATATTTTTTTCATTCTTTGATATTGTAATGATTTTGGTCATAGACTGACCTCACAGGTCCTCTCAATTCATTGTTGTAATTTTGTTCTGTTCTGTACTCTTCTATCTGTTGACTGAGTTCCAGGTGGTTTTGTCACATCTATCAATCTCCGGCTGTTGTCTGTTCTTGTTAGATTTCATTCCAAAGAAATCCCTTTAGGATGTTTTGAAGTGCTAGGTTTGCTATGACAATGTCTCTTAACTTCTGTTTACCTTGGGATTTTTTGTTTTGTTTTGTTTTGTTTTAATTTAAAGTTTTTATTGGTTAGTGAGTGCAAGTTTACAGGGCACATCATCAGTTTCACATTCAACAATTCATATAACTTGTTTCATTACATTGATTATAATCCCCTTCATATACCATCAGTTAAAAGTATTTCTCTCTATCCACTTTAGCTTTTTTTAAAAAACA
>NW_006408661.1:2170390-2171484 GCF_000296735.1 Chrysochloris asiatica
TCTTCCAAAACAGATCTATTAGTTCTTTTGGCAGTCCATGGTACTTTTAGTATTCACCTCCAACGCCACAATTCAAAGGCATCAATTCTTCTATGATATTCCTTATTCACTGTCCAGCTTTCGCATCCATATGAGGTTATTTAAAATACCATGGCTTGGTTCAGGCACACCTTATTCCTCAAGCTGACATGCTTGCTCTTCAACACTTTAAAAAGTTTCTGTGCAGCAGATTTGCCCAATGCAATACGTCTTCTGGTCTCTTGACTGCTGCTTCTGTTGATCCAAGAAGAATGAAGTCCTTGACAACTTCAATCTATTCTCCATTGATAAGAATGCTGTTTATTGGTCTGGATAAGGTCCCACATTCTATTTGTGTGTTCCTCTCTTGATGGTCCTAGGGTCCTCTGTTTCTGGGCTGTAAGATTAACCACCCCCCCTTTTTTGTTACAAAACTTCTACCTTTACAAGTGTGACAGTCACGATTAGTCATGATAACAGTTATTCACTATTGATTCTTACGAATCTTATCCCCATCTCCTTTCACCAGACCCATATAGACAAGATGATAACTATTCAGTGGGGACTCTTTCTTTCCCCCCATACTCTTATCCTAAACTCCCTCTTGAAACCTTGTAACCCAATCACTTCATGCCTTTATTGCCCCATCATTTTAGATAGCCAATGTCTAAGTTGCACATCCCTATCTACCCTATGCACAGAGCAGATAGCATTGATACTTGATTTGAAGACTCTTTCCCTCTCTGTTGGTATTTAGAGTAACTACCGTTCTGAGTATAGGTCAGGTTCATCATGAAGATGTATCTTCTGCCACTGTAGCTGTTTCCAGTCTGCTTGTCCTTTCTAGTGGGAATGTCTCACCTCATAAGGTTGTGGATGGGACTCAGGATTCCACCTAAGGACCTATACTCTGTAAAGTCTTTGCATGAGGCCTATTTCACTGGGCAATTTGTAGAACCCCATTTAGGTATTCCAATCATTTGTAGTCTGAAGGCGGGTTTGCAAGTTTTCTCTAATCATGTTTCCCAACATTCCTTTCTATCCCATTCAAGTGTCTATTTTACAATAGTAGGCAA
>NW_006408661.1:2173652-2184966 GCF_000296735.1 Chrysochloris asiatica
GCTCCTGGAACAGCCAAGCATCCTGGCTAGAAAGCAATAGATTTCTTGCTTCTGCCAAAAATTCCCCCTGCTGTAAGCCTTACAACCTTCTAAGTATTCCTTTATATGTGGTCCAGAGTTCTGGGACCATCCCCTGAGCCTGCTTGGTCGGGTACCCTGTGTTATTGTTGGCGGAGTTCTTTACTACACGTCCACCCGAACCGCCATCTTGTTTGTTCTACACTACCCTGGGATGTTTTCCTTGCACTGTCTTATTTGATTAACAGCATTTCTGAATAGACTATTCTTGGTTGGCAGTTTTGGTTTTTTTTCTTTCTTTCAGGGTTTTATATATGTCATCCATTGCCTAAGGAGCTCTAGTAGAGTAGTGGTTATGAATTGGTCTGCAATCCTCAAGGTCAGCAATTCAAAACTACCAGCTGTTCCACAAGAGAAAGATGAGGCTTTCCTTTCCCATACAAATTTACAACCTCAGAAACCCTGTATAGGGTCACTATACGTCAGAACAGACTCCAGGGCACATAATCACTACTCCATTGCCTTATTGTCTGTTAGATTTCTACTGTGAGATGGGATTTTAATCTGAGTTGCTTGGCTTTGTAAGTAACACTTTTATTTTCCCTAGCTGCTTTTAGGATTGTCTCCTTGTCTTTGATTTTAGAGAGTTTGATTATAATATTATATCTTGGTGATTTTCTTTTTACATCTATCCTTCCTAGGGTTCATTCATCTTCTTGAATACTTCTCTTATCTTTCAACATGTTAGGGAAATTTTCTTTTAGCAGATCTTCAACTATCTTCTCTGTGGTCTTCTGTGTTTCTTCCTGTTCCAGAATTCAAATGATTTTCAAGTTATTCTTCTTCATATTGTTGAACAGGAATTTTAGACTTTTTAAATATTTTTTAACCCTTTTTTGTGCTTGTTCTATAATCCTGTCAGTATTAAGAGATTTGTCTTCCAACTCACTGGTTCTGGCTTTCATCTCTTCAAATGTACTACTTTGTCCTTTCAGTGTATTGTTCATTTCTGATATTCTATTATTAATCATTTGGACCTCTTTTTGTAGGTGTTGAATTGTTTCTAATGTTACATCTATTTTATTTAATTGTTCCTGTAGTGTTTTCCTAAATTCTTCCCCTCTGTGCCCCTCTTAACAGCATTTGGATGCACCTCAATATCATTCTCCTGAGTTTCTTTTCAGGCAGTTCCAAAGGCTGCCCTCCTTCTAATGGGAAGCCTAAGTCTACCTTCAGCCCATTTGTTTCAGTTACTCTATTCTATTTCTGGAATTGTGCTGAGATCTTTTGTTGTTTCTTGCACATTTTCAATAATTAGGTGTATTGTTAATAATTAGATAATTATAATTTTCTGTATTATTAATCTTTTTGAATGCTTCCTGGTAGCTGTGATCAGGAGATAGTCTTACCTTATTACACAACTGTGAGTAATTTTAGCAAGTGTTGGTTAACTATGTAATGTATAGTAGCTGGTATTGACTCTTGTATGGATGGTGGGATATTAACGGGTGCACTTGTAGCTTGGCTATATGACCAAAATTGCTTTCTTTCCTTGAGTAACATAGAGAGAGAAAGCTCCCATCCCAAGGGAAAAAGGAGTGCTAAAACAAATAAACAAATAAACAAACAAACAAAAAACTGCAGCAAATTAGTCCAATAGCCTTGGCTGAGCAGATCAGTGTGCATCCACAGTAGAAACCTCCAGGGGTGGGTGGGATTGTCCATTCGTTCAAGTACCCGTTCTAGTCACAGGAGTGGAAGTATGCAGACAGAGAAATAGAAAAGAGTATAAGAAAGTTTGTTCATACTTTTATCTCTGAAAATCTGTCCAGTCTCTGCATATCCACAGCATCCTTATCAAGATGACTACACCCTTCTTCCTTTAATATCATTTTAACAGGTGTTGGCTTTTACACTTTTATTGTATATAGCATCTGGTCTTTTATGTTGGGATTTTACAGGGTGCAAATGCAGCTTGGCTGTATGGCCAGAGCTGCTTTTCCTTGTTAGGTGAGGCAGAAATAAAAACTGCTTCCCAAGTAGGAATGCCAACTTCAGGGCTAAGCCCTAAAGTCAGACATCATACTGGAGGAATATCCTCTATGACTGATAGGGACTTTCACCTATTTCCTCTTTGCACAGTGGGAAAAATCCTTCTTCTGTGCAGCTCAGGATTACAATGTCAATTGTACCCTGTGGACACAATGCTGTACACTTTTGGGGGTGTGCTTCCACCTGTATGAAGGAGAGAGCACAAGATCAGAAGAAAAAAGTAAAAAAGAAAGAAAAACAAAAACTACCTTCACACCTCTATTTCCATAAGTTGCAAGGTGGTTTTCATGCTGTAGCATGTTTTTTTTGTGGCCCCAACCTCCAACCTCTGCTAAGGCTGTGGGGTGTCTGCAGTGTCCCATTTGATAGGTCACTTTCTTTACTATCTCCCCTTCAGATTTCTCCACTGGTAGGCTCCCAAAACTCTTTCCCCCTATTTTATATTAAGTTTAAAGCTCCAGGACTATACTGGCAAAGTGTTTTTCCTGATTTTTCTCTGCCTCCATTGAAGAGACATTGCTGAATCCCTCTGCTTATCCAGTTCCTAAACTGGAAGTCAATAAGTATGTCTTGTACAACAGATTTTCCTAATGCAATATGTCCTTTGCTTTCTTGAATGCTGCTTCCATGAGAATTGATGGTTGATCCAAGAAAAATGAAGTCCCTTACATATTCAATCTTTTCTCCATTTATCTTATGTTATTTGCTGGTCTGGGATTGATTACCTTTTTCTTTACATTGAGGTGCAACCCATACTGAAGGTTGTGATCTTTGATCTTCATCATTAAGTATTGTAAGTTTTCTTCATTTTCAGCAAGCAAGATTGTATCATATGCATAACCCAGTTTGTTAGTGAGTCTTCATCCAATCCTGCTGCCACTTTCTTCTTCGTATAATCCAGCTTCCCATTTTTTGCTCAGCATATAGTTTGAATAAATATGGTGAAAAATACAACCTTGTTTCTCACGAGCACACTTAAGTGTTCCAGAATACTAGTTCTCCACAATATTGTCTATAACTTGTCATGATCTACACAATTGAAAGCCTTTGCTTTTTCAATATAGCACAGTTAAAAATATTTCTGGTATTCTCTGCTGTCAGCCAAGATCTATTTTATGTCAGCAATAATATCCCTCATTCCATGTCCTCATCTGAATCTGACCTGAGCCTCTGACAGTTCCCTGTGAATGTACTGCTGCAGACATTTTTAAAATTATCTTTTGCAAAAATTTACCTGCATGCAGTATTAATGACATTGTCCAATGATTTCTGCGTTCTGTTGCATCACCTCTCTTTGGAATTTACATAAATATGGATCTCTTCTAGTCAGTTGACCAGGTATTTGTCTTCCATATTTCTTAGCAGAGATGAGTGAGTGCTTCCATTACTACCTCAGTTTGTTCTGTGCCAATGTTTCAGTGTACCTTGGTCTTCTTGTCTCACTATAGTATAGGAAAGGTATATTTTCTGTATAAGTTTTATGTAAAATTAAAAGTGTTCTAAAGAATAAAGTTATTTTCAAAAATAAATAAATCACCCTGGAAAAGTGGATTTTGCATGGAAGAAAAGTTGTACAGTTTCTGTTAACCTGTTATATATGATATAGAATCAGACACATAATTCATAGTAGAACAAGTATTTAGCCATTCATTATTATGTAAACTAACGTTGGCTTCAGTAAGTATCTCCAACTCCTGAGACACTTATACTCTTGTGTTTAAGTTCTAAGTGCAATAAAAGTTTTTGCACATAGTTGTTGTTGTTAAATTCCATTGAGTTGATTCCGACTGATAACAACCTTATGTAGGGTTTCTGAAGAACAGCTGGTGAGCTTGAACTGCTGACTTTGTGGTTCAAACCAACTTTGCAATCCAGTATATTAACCCACAACACCACATCAGGACACATATGAATTTATCAATTAATACATTAATATGAAGAAACAGATTTTTAATCTTATTGATTCTGTTACTCTGTGCAATCACTTAGAGTTTTGATTTGTGTTAAAATTTTAAACAATAAGATATATCATGAAATTGGATGCATAAAGGTTTTGTTTGTGATGTGCAAATTTAAGCTCACACTGAATATTTTATTTATTTTGAATAATATGAATACAATCAAATGTATTATTCTTCATAAATTATTAACTTTTCTTATAAAAATGTAAATGCATACAGAAAATTATTATTATTTATTTTAGTGAATATCATTAAGTGTCATTCAGTCAGTTCCAACTCATAACAACCCTACAATGGATTTCTGAAGAGTGGCTGATGAGTTTAAACCAGCAACATTCTGGTTAGCCTAGTTTTTATACTACATAACCATGCCAGGACTCCTGCAGGAAAGTTAATTAAATATTAATTTTAAAGTTGTAAATAATAAAAGAAATATTTAATTACTGATGTAGTTGCATTATGTAATATACAGTTTGTTGTTATGTACCGTTAAGTCGGTTTCCGACTCTTAGTGACCCTGTGCAGGGTTTCCAAGGCTGTAAATCTTTACAGGAGCAGAAAGCCACATCTTTCTCCCTCACAACAGCTCGTTGTTTTGAACTGCTGACCCTGAGGTTTGCAGCCCGATTCGTAAGCACTACACTACCAGGGTTCCTTAAAGGAGAGAAGTGAGCAGAGACCAGAGGAAACTGGGGTGGTGGCAGTTATGTGCTGGGGAGCCGAAATCTATTCATAGTGACCCTGTACAGGGTTTCTGAGGCTATAAATCTTTAAGGGAGCAGAAAGCCTTATCTTTCTCCCGCAGAGCAGCTGGTAGTTTCGAACTGCTGACCTTAAGGTTCACAGCCTGATACATAACCACTACACTACCAAAGCTCCTTGATTTACAACATATTTGAATTACAACATTTTGCATTTTCAACTGTCTGTTTTCTGATTATTTTGTATATCTTGTTATATCTTTTTGGTAATAATATAGTCTTCTTGTGGCACTGTAAGATAAACACTGGACTGCTACACCACTGAATTCCTTAAAAACTCGATGCAAGGTCTCTGGGTTGAAACCAATTTAGGGGAATTAAAAACAGTACCAATATAGGTAATAGCAAATATTGCATACAATATTGCAGCACATAATCTCATAATGCTATCTTTCTGAGCTTTTCATTCAGATGTTCTGTGATTGGACTTATAATTATACTGATAGTAAAAGGCAATCATGAAACTTAAAAGAAAATAAAGAAAAAGAAAAAAGGTAAGCACTGGACTGGTACCTGCAAGGTGAACAGTTAAAACCCACCAGTTGCTCTCAGAAATCCTATACAGGGTCACCTTGAGTCAGAAATTACTTAATGGCACAAAACAACAACAACAATTTACATCAAAACTGACAACAGAGTTGTCAAAATACTACCTTGTAATAATAGTTGTTGTTAGGTGCCATCAAGTCAGTACCAACTCATAGAGACACTATGTACAATAGAATGAAACACTACTCAATCCTGGGCCAACCTCACAATTGTTGCCATGCTCGAGACCATTGATGCTGCCACTTTGCCAATCCATCTCACTGGGGATCTTCCTAGTTTTCTCTGACCCTCCACCTTATCAAACATGATATCATTCTCCAGCAACTGATCCTTCCTGAAAATATGTTCAAAGTGTGAGAGACAAAGTTTGACCACCCTGATCTCCAAAGAGCACTCTGGTTGCACTTCTTCGAACACAGAGCTGTTGGTTCTTTTGGCAGTCCATTGAACTTTCAATATTCTCCTCCAACACCATAACTCAAAAGCATCAATTTTTCTATGGTCTTCCTTATTCATTGTCCAGCTTTCGCATGCACACGAGGTTATTGAAAATACCATGGCTTGAGTCAGTCATACCTAAGTCCTCAAGCTGACATTTTTGCTCTTCAACAATTAAAAAAGTTCTTGGGCAGCAGATTTGCCTAATGCAATATGTCATTTGATTTCTTGACTGCTACTTCCATAAGTGTGGAGAGGTGAGCCAAGAAGAATGAAGTCTTTGACAACTTCAATCTTTTCTCTGTTGATAAGAATGCTGTTTATTTGTCCAATGGTGAGGATTTTTGTGTTTTGGGGTTTTTTTTATATTGAAATATAATCCATATTGAAGACTGTGCTCATTGTTCTTCATCAGTAAATATTTTAAGTCTTCTTCACTTTCAGCAAGCAAGGTTGTATCATCTGTATATCACAGGTTGTTAATGAGTCTTCCTCCAGTCCTGATGACACGTTTTTCTTCATAGAACCCAACTTCTCAGATGATTTGATCAGCATTCAGGTTGAATAAGTATGGTGAAAGAATACAACCCAGTCACACACCTTTCTTAATTTTAAACAATTCAGTGTTCCCATATTCTGTTTGAACAACTGCCTCTTAGTCCATGTATAGATTCCTCATGAACACAATTAAGTGTTCCAGAATCCTCATACTTCATATGGTCCTTCAATGCACTTTTGGAAAGTGCATTGAAGGAATTGGCAAAGAACAAAGCACCAGGAACTGATGGAATATAAATTGAAATTTTTCAGGAAAGTGAGATGGGACTGGAAGCACTTACTGATCTCTGCCATGAAATTTGGAAAACATCTATCTGATTGGAAGAGTTCCGTATTTGTGTCCATTCCAAAGACAGGTGACCCAACAGAATGTGGAAGTCATTGGACAATCTCTTCGATATCCCATGCTAGTAAAGTTTTACTAAAGGTAATACAGAAACAGCTGCAAGCATACATTGACAGAGATCTTCCAGAAGTTCAAGCCAGGTTCAGAAGAGGCCGTGGAATGAGGGATATCATCATTGCTGATGTCTGATGGATCGTGGCTGAAAGCAGAGCATACCAGAAAGATGTTTACCTGTGCTTTATTGACCTGTAGTAGTTAGTATAGCATAAACTCAGTCTCCCACAATCCTGTTACTTAGGATATTTGAGATACATTTCTCTTTCTCGTTGAATTCTGAGATGGCAACTTAATGACGTAAATGACACTTTAATGGGAAAATCTGAAGAATCTTACTCTCCAATGTGATGCACACACACACACACACACACACAAACAAGTGGGCAAAATGATGGAGAGATCCACAAACAGAGGTACACACTGCAGAGCTGTCATCCTTGTTAATCCCTAAATCTTTAATATAAGGACTAAATTGTGCAAACCGAATTGATATCTAAACACATATTATAACTTTAAATCTCATCTCTTTGTTATCATAATTTTTCTTCTGCCCTTTCAGCTTATAGACTTCTTCTGCTCTAAAGTATTCCTCTGGTAATTAGCCCTAGTTTGAAACTAAAAGCAACTTATTTCTGATTTTGTAGAAGCCCATACAAACATTCAGATGCATGCAATCATTGCTGTTCACTGACCCATTTGTATGCAGATATCCCAGAAAATGACTTCTGTATAAATTCTTATTTTGAGTTAAAGCAACTCTAGCAATCTTTCTTCACTTCAAGTGACACAAAGGTCACTCTGCACTGATCAACAGTTTAATCAAAAATTGTATGCTCCCTGGTATCTCATCTTAATGATGCTTGTAACCAGGTTGTTAGTCTACTTATATCGACCTGGAATGTACAAAAAACTAAATGTATCATGATTATAACATATATAAAGCTTAGACACTCTCTGATGTGACAAAAAAATATCTTTCATACTGTCATCTAAACTAAGTCTTCTATAATGGCTAATCTGCTATTAATAATAGGACACATGAAAGAAATATATGCTTTCTTGGTTAGCATAGCTTATTACTTCCAAGAAAAGCCACATAGTTCTTCTCCAAAGTAAATATGCAAAAACAGTGCTAACATTTGAAATATTTGGGGAAAGTAATTTTAAAACTGGGTGTGTTCATACTCAAGTAAAAACCTTAGATGAAAATGCATAGGCTTTGGAATCTGTTAAAATGCCATTAATGTCAAAAATGTGATGTATGACAATAATTAGCTACTGTATTCACCATAGACTCTATTCTGGAATGTTAGCAGAGCAGTTTTTCTCAGCATATTTGAAATAATCTGGAAAGTTATTTTATGAGCAATTTTTTTTAGAGTAAAGAAAATTAACAACAAAATAAGTTAAAATGAACCATTTTCCCTCATTAAATTTTTTCTTCTCTGCCAGTTTTACTAGAAGCTATTTTTTATAAATTCCAAATTGTATATAGCCTCTCTCTTTTCAGAAAATGGATTGAGATCCAACCTCAGCATCTGTGGGTATGATTGCTTTGTAATGATTATTAATTTAGGCAAATGGATTCTGAGTAAGCAAAATATGCCTTCTTTGATATTTCTTCCAAAAACTTTCGCATCATCATGTGACTACTTCTTATCTTTATTTTTTTCATTTGACTTTAAATATCTAAAGATAATCATTTAAGTTAAACTAACATCATAAATGTTGTTGTTGAGTGCTGTGGAGTGGGTTTTGACTCATAGTAACCCTGTATAGCGTTTCTGAGAAGCAATTAGTGAGTTTGAACTACCATCCTTACACCACACCAGGACTCCAAATAGTGGTAGTGGTTATCTGTCATACAGTCATTCCAACTCATAGCAACCCTGTATAGGATTTCTGAGATTGTAAATCTTATATAGGAGCAGAAAGCCTCATCTTTCTCCTGTGGAAAAACTGGTAGTTTCGAACTGCTGACTTTGAGGTTAGCAGCCCAATTTGTAACCATTATGTTACCAGAGCTCTCTCATGGTGTGGCACTGTGGAATAAAGCACTGGACCACAAATTTGGTGTGAACCACAAGGTCAGTGGTTCAAACTCACCAGCCGCTCCTTGGAAATCCTATATAGGGATGGAACTTAGCAACAACAAACAACATATATAAGTGCCTTCGAGTAATTTCTGACTCATAACAACCCTGTATAGAGTTTACGAGGAGCTGCTGGCGAGTCTGAACAGCCAACCTTGCAATTCAAACCAACTTTGTAGTCCAGTACATTAACCCATAGAACCACACCAGGACTCACTTACTCTCCCCTCCTGCCACCGTCCAACTCCGCCCACAATATTGGCATCTCAAGTGCACCAGACACATCTCGAAAACGCTGGACCACAAGATCAGTTTGAACTAATAAATAATGTATATATATTCCTGATGTAGCACTGTAGCTCTAGACTGAAAGGCAGATTTGAACTGCAAGGTCGGCAGTTCAAACTCATCAGCTGCTCCTAGAAAACTCTATACAGGGTTTTCTATGAATTAAACTGACTCAGCACTAAGCAACAATATATATCAATTTCTTTATCAGTTGCTGAACTGAATTTTGGAAACTAGCAATTGATTCATATGTTATGTGCTGTGGAGTTGGTTCCTACTCATAGTGACCCTATACAGTGTTTCCAAGGCTGTAAAATTTTATGAGAGCAGAAAGCCTCATCTTTCTCCCAGCTGGGAGTTTCAAACTGCTGACCCTGAGGTTAGCAACCAAATTTGTAACCATTATGCTACCAGAGCTCCTCCATCAAACTAGGAATTGTGAAATTATAGCTCATGGTCTAATATGACCAAATATCTGTTCTGGTAAACACTATTTTATTGGAAAACGGTCAAGAAACATTCATTTACATATTATCTATAGATATTTTCTTACTACAAAGGTAAAGGTTTGATAGCTATGATAGAGAATATATGGAATATAAACCCTAAAAGGTTGTTCTCCTTGACAGGAAAAGTTTGCCTACCTTTCTTTTAAGCAAACATTTACTCATCACCTTTTTTTTTTTTGTCTTTCAAAAAATTTAAAATTAAAAAAAAACAACAAAAAAAACAACAACAACTCTCAAGTGACTTCTGGCGCTTCCCTGACCAGGCAGCACAGGTACACGGGCTCCGTTGAAAGTGTGGGTGGTATCGCACAGGGGAGGCCCCTGCCTGGTAAACAGACAGCCTTTGGGCAAACATAAGACTTTAGCCTTCAACATTATGAACTAGCTTTTTTGAAGGATCAAACTGCTGAGGAGTGGTGGGCATTTTGAGCTTCCGACTGCCTGCACTCGCGTGCACTCGGCTCCCACTCCGGAACTGCGTCCGCCCACTGTGGAGCTTGGAGCGTGGGGCTTGAGCAGACCCGTTTGGAAGGAGGGCTCACCCAGAGAGCCAGCGGGGCTACAGGAACTAACACGATCCTTCGTGAGGGGAGGGGACTTCATTGCCACAGGAGGCATTATCGGCGTGCATATAGAGTGGGTCGGGTGCCCACAGCGCAGGGAGACAGAGAGAGACATTTTTTTATGTCATCAGACAGGGACGCCATCTGCCTGCAGCCACTAACCCCGCCCTCCACCTCCTCTGCCTAGGCTAGCCCTCTGCCCAAACTCTGAGGCTCAGGCCCACCCATCAAGGCACAAGCCAGACCAAGCTGAGACGCCTTGAGTTGGTTTTTACCACCAGCAACAAGGCAGTCCTGCTGTGGCTCTGTGGGTTAATGCACCAGACTGCAAACCCTATTGAACTGCAAGGTCGGTAGTTCGAGCTCAAAAGCTGCTCCTTAGAAATCCTATACAGGATCTTTTTTGTGTGTGTGTGTGTGTGTGTGTGATTAGAGATTGACTTATTTAATCTTGTTGTTTTTTTTCTGATGCTGAATTCTTCTCTTTTTTTCCTCCCATCGTTTTTTGTTGTTGTTGTTGTTTGTTTGTCTTGCTTTGTTTTTCTCTCATTATCGCTTTTGTTTTTTATTTTGACTAGAGACTGCCTTATTCAATCTTGTTATTTTTTCTGGTGCTGACTTCTTCTTTTCCTGTTCCCCCCCATTGGTTTTTTGTTTTTGTTTTTGTTTTTGTTTTTTTGTTTTGTTTTTCTCTCATTATCACTTTTGTTTCTGATTTTGATTTTGGTTTTGGTTTCTACCCGACTGGTGCTGTTTGGCTGTCACAAAGCCTCCCTTGTGCTATCAGAGGACTCTTTGTCTCCTTACATTACACAAAAAGAGTCAGCAACGGCTGCCAAATAACCAAGCTGCAATAACACTTTATAAAACAACAAAACACAGGCAAGAAACAATACCAGCTTCCATATACCAAGGAAACAGGCAACACCTGTGAACGTTACTCTGAATTAAGCAATAAGAATAGTGAAAAGGGAAGACCACATCCTGACTATATCTTCCTGGAAGCAATTAGAAAACTTAAAAAATTACCAAAATACATACTCAGTTAAATACTAGGGCCAAAGCTTAACATTAAACATGTCCTAGAAGCAAAAGCAGATGACCATATCAGCACATGTCCA
>NW_006408661.1:2185799-2186858 GCF_000296735.1 Chrysochloris asiatica
GTGTAATCAAAACATTCCAGGATAAACAAAAACTATGGGACTTCACCAAAGCCAACCCTGTGCTAAAAAACATCCTAAAGGGAGTTCTGTGGACTAAGAACCAACAAGAACAGACAACAACCAGAGATTGACGTATATGGCAGTACCTCCCTGAATTAAGTCAACAGAAGGAAGAATTGTTAACAAAACAAAACTATAAGAACAAACTCAGAGAATCTGGGAGTTCAGTCTATGACCAAAACAAGTTCAATGTAAAAGAAGGTAAACATGTAGGAAAAGAGATCCATATAGGGAGAAGGTCAGGTCGAATACAGGACAAAATAGACTGCACTAAATGGACAGAAAAGTAAATGGACTATAAGGCAACCTCAAAGAAAATTAACACTTCACAACATACCAAGAGAATGAGAACCCAAGAAGAATATGAAAACATTTAAACTATGAGGAAACTCACAAGAAAGAACACAAAAATCAAGAATTCAACAGAGAAAGACAAACATAACCAAAAAGCAGCAACACCAAAAAAAAAAAAAGGAAATTCAATGACAACATCTAATCAATAAATATCGATAATTACACTGAATGTAAATGGATTGAATGCACCTGTTAAGAGACGGAGGGTGGCAGAATGGATAAGAAAACAAGATCCTTCAATACGCTGTCTGCAAGAGATGCTTCTCACACACAGAGAGAGAAACAGATTAAAAGTGAAAGGATGGGAAAAAATATACCAAGCTAATTACAATAAAAAGCGAACAGGAGTGGCAGTTCTAATCTCAGATAAAGTAAACTTTAAGGCAAAAGCCAGCATAATAGATAAAGATGGACATTATCTCATGATTAAAGGGACAATTGAACAAGATGAAATAACTATAATAAATATCTATACTCCCAATGAAATAGCACCAAAATATCTTAAACAAACTCTAATAGATTTGAAGAAAGAAACAGATGAATCCACAATAATAGTGGGTGACTTTAATACACCACTTTCAAAAATGGATAGAACAACCAGAAAGAAACTTGACAAAGACACAGAAGAACTAAACAACACAATCA
>NW_006408661.1:2195582-2196964 GCF_000296735.1 Chrysochloris asiatica
ATGGGAAAAAATCTTTTGCAATGACATATCAGACAAGGGACTCATTTCCAGAATATACAGAAAACTGCAATACCTCTACAAAAAAAAGACAAATAACCCAATTAAAAAGTGGGCACAGGATATGAACAGACACTTCACTAAGGAAGAGATCAGGGCAGCCAACAAACATATTAAGAAATGTTCACGATCACTAACCATTAGAGAGATGCAATTCAAAACAACAATGAGATATCATCTCACACCAACAATAACAGCAAAGATGAAAAACATAGAAGACAATAAATGCTGGTGGGGATGTGGAGAGACTGCTCCCTCTCTCCATGTCCACATCTCTGCCTCCATCTCTGGTGTCGCTGCTTCTCTGGATAAGGTCCTGCATTCCACTTGTGCTCTTCTCCCTTGATGGTCCTAGGGTCCTTTATTTCTGGACTGTACGATTCATGGATCCCCCATTTGTGTTACAAAACTTCTACCTTTACAAATGTGACAGTCGCAATTAGTTATGATACCAATCACTCACTGTTGAACCATAAGAAACTTATCCCCATCTCTTTGTACCAGACCCATACAGACAAGATGAAAGCTATTCATTGGGGACTTTATCCTCCCCCCTTTTTTTTTTAAATTTTTATTGTGAGGTTTACATAGGAGAACATCAGTTTTACTTTCATCCTATCAAATTTTGTTTCATTGCAATGATTACAATCCTCTACATGCACTATCAAATAACCAGATGGTACACCCCACAGTCCTCCCTCCCACAATCAGCACACAGCCCCTCTCCCTCCCTGAGTTCAGTGTCCCCAGCCGCTCCATCTGACCACTTCATTGTCTCTATCTCCATCCCTGTCATCACTGCCTCTCTGGGTAGGGTCCCTCTCTCTGTTCTACTCACTTTATCTGTCTCCAGGTACCTCCACTCCTGGCCTGTTAAAATCAACCACTCTCCTTTTGTTAAAAAAAATCTACCTCTATATTTCCTAGCCTTACTATCAGTCCTGATGGCAATTATTCACTATTGTACCACAAGAGACTTATCCCCATTCTCTTTCGCTAGCCGGACCCAAAAAATTGGAAAGCATTCAATGGAGATTCTACCTTCCACCACCCCATCTGGCTCCCTCTTGGAAGCTTGTAAACCAGTCACTTCTTGCATTTATAACCTTCCCCCCACCCCACCCCCATAACCAATGTCTAAGTTGCCCACCACTGTCAACCCTGTGTACCAAGGGGGTGGGAGTCATCCTTGCTGTAAAGATTTGCTCGCTTTTTTGAGCTACTGCATCCATAAGTATAGGTTGTTGTTGTTGTTGTTATGTGCCGTGGAGTCAGTTACGACTAATAGCAAACGTGTGCAGGGTTTCCGAGGTTGTAAATCTTTA
>NW_006408661.1:2199749-2212599 GCF_000296735.1 Chrysochloris asiatica
CTTCCACAAGCTTAACTCCATTCACGTCCTCATGGTCAACTCTACTTTGAGGAGGCAGCTCTTCCCCAGTTGCATTTTGAGTGCCTTCCAACCTGAGGGGCTCATTTTCCAGCACTGTATCTGACAGTGTTTCTCAGCTATTCATAAGGTTTTCAGTGACTAAAGATGCAGAAGTAGTTCATTACTCTTTCTTCCTAGTCTGTCTTTGTCTGGAAGCTTATCTGAAACTTGTCCCTGCTGGTTATTTAAAATACCGGTGGCATAGCCCTCAGAATCACAGCAACTCACAAAGCACCATTGTACGACAGACAGATGAGTGGTGGCCTTAGTTTGTAGTAGTAGTGTTTTGCAATTTTCCTTGTACAGGTCTTTTTTTCTCTGGTTACATTTACTTCCAGATATTGCATCTTTGAGTGGCTATTGCTTTCCTAATGTCCTTTTCAGCACTGTCATTGTTACTATAGAGGAATCCAACTGATCGTTGCATGTTGATCTTGTACCATGCCAGTTTACTGAATCTTCCAATGATGACTAGTAACTTTTTTACTGAGTTTTTGAGGTTTTCTTTGTATAGGATCTTATCTTCTGCAAATAGAGAGAGTTTTATTTCCTCTTTGCCAGTGTTCATGCCTTTAATTTCCTTATCTTGCAGAATAGCTCTGGATAAGACTTCCAAAACAGTATTGAATAGGAGTGGTGACAAAAGTCATCCTTGTCTGGTTCCCATTCCCAGAGTAAGGCTTTCAGTTTCTTTCCATTGAGAGTGATGTAGGCTGTTGGGTTTTTATATATGCTCTTGATTATGTTGAGGAATTTCCCTTCTGTTCCTATTTTCTGAGTGTTTTTATCAGGAAAGGATGTTTGTCAAATGCTTTTTCTGCATCAATCAGTATGATCATGTGGTTCTTTCCCTTTGTCTTATTTATATGATGAATTACATTGATTGTTTTTCTAACGTTGAATTATCCTTGCATCCCTTTTATGACATGCACTTGGTCATGATGTATTATTTTTTTTGATGTGGTACTAGATTCTGTTGGCTAGGATTTTGTTGAGAATATTTGCGTCTATGTTTTTGAGGGGTATTACGCTATAATTTTCTTTCTTAGTGATGTCTTCCCTGGTTTTGGTATGCTGGTTATGCTGGCTTCATAAAATGTATTAGGGAGTTTTCCATCCTCTTCTATCTTCTGGAATAATTTGAGTAGAATTGGTGACAGCTTTTCCATGAATGTTTGGTAGAACTCACCAGTGAAGCCATCTGGGCCTGGACTTCTTTTGATTTGGAGCTTTTTGATGACCTGATCAATTTCTTTTGTTATAGGGCTGTTCAAGCTTTCTACTTCACTCTGTGTAAGCTTAAGTAGGCTGTGTTTATCTAAAAATGTATCCATCTCTTCTAACTTTTCTAATTTCTTAGAGTACAATTCTTCATAGTATTCTGTTATTGTCCTTTTGATTTCGTTTGGTTCCATTGCGATATCGCCCAGGTGGTTTCTGATGTGAGTTATTTGTGTCTCCTCCCTCGTTTCTTTTGTTAGTTTTGCCAATCATTTGTCAAATTTATTAATCCATTCAAAGAACCAGCTTCTTGTTCTGTTGATTTTTTCTATAGTTTTTGTGTTTTCCATCTAATTTATTTCTGCTCTTATCTTTATTATTTCTTTTCTTTTGTTGACTATAGATTCCCTCTGTTGGTCTGTTTTAGATGCTGTGTTAATTTTGGTTCTTTCTTCTTTTTGGATGTGTGCATTTATTGCCATAAATTGTTCTCTAAGTACCGCTTTTGCCGTGTTCCCAAGATTTTGGTATGTTGTATTTTCATTCTTGTTTGTTTCTAGGAACTTTATGAATTCAGGTTTAATTTCTTCTACTACTCAGTCACTTTTCAGCAGGGTGTTATTGAGTTTCTATGTATTCAACTTTATTGCCCTAGTCTTCTTATTGTTGATTTCTAGTTTTATAGCACTGTGGTCTGAAAAGATGGTTTGTAGTATTTTGATGTTTGTAAATTTATGGAGGTTTGCTTTGTGACCGAACACATGGTCAATTCTGGAGAATGTTCCATGTGCACTGGAGAAGAATGTATATTGTGTTGTTGTTGGGTTGAATGCTCTGTAAACATCTGTGAGTTCAAGTTGGTTAATTGTGCTGTTTAGTTCCTCTGTAACTTTGTCTATTTTCTTTCTGGTCTATTTTCTTTTCGAAAGTGGTGTATTATAATCTCCCAATATAATTGTAGATTTATCTATTTCTTTCTTCAATTTGAGTAAGATTTGCTTCATATATTTTGGTGCTTTTTCATTGGGAGCATACATATTTATTATGGTTATTTCATCTTGCTCAATTGAACCTTTGATCATGAAATAGTGTCCTTATTTATCTCTTCTGCTGGTTTTTGTCTTAAAATTTACTTTGTCAGATATTCGTATTGCTGCTCCTGCTTATTTATTGTTGCAGTAATTGTGTTGTTGTTATGTGCTGTGGAGTCGATTCCATCTCATATCAACCCTGTACAGGGTTTCTGAGGCTATAAATCTTTACAGGAGCAGAAAGCCTCATTTTTCTCACACAGAACTGCTGGTAGTTTCAAACCGTCAACCTTGAAGCTAGCAGCCCAATTTGTAGCCACTACAGTACCAGTTAGCTTGGTATATTTTTTTCCATCGTTTAACTTTTGGTCTGTTTTTGTCTTTGTGTGTAAGGTGTGTCTCTTGCAGGCAGCATATTGAAGAGTCTTGTTTTCTTATCTATTCTGCCACTCTTTGTCCCTTCACTGGTACATTCAATCCACCTACATTCAATATAATTATCAATAGGTATGAATTAATTGCTGCCATTATGTCCATTTTTTGGTAGTGCTGTCTGTTCCTTTGTTCTACAGGCTTTCTTGTGCTGAATTTGTGTTTTTTTGTGTGTGTGTGCTATTTCTTTTTTTTTTTTTACCTTCTTATTTTTCATGTTTCCTTGCTCTGCTTGGAAGTTCATATTCATGATAAGTTGTAAAGTATTAACTTTCTTTGGGGTTGCCTTATAGTCTTATTAACTTTTCTGTCCATTTAATACAATCTATTGCATCCTGTAATCTCCTTGACCTCCTCACCACCTGGATCTCTGTTCCTACATTTTCCCCTTCTTTGACATTGATATTATTTTGATCTTCTGTTGACCTCCCAATTCTTTGGAATTAGTTGCTGTAATTTGGTCTTTTCCAGACTCTGCTATCTGTCACCTGAGTTTCTGGTGTTTTTGCCAAGCCTGTCAAATTGTTTGTTGTTTATTCTAGTTGGTTTTCAGTCCAAAGAACTCCCTTTAGGATGTTTTGAAGTGCTGGATTAGATTTCACAAAAATTTCCTAGCTTCTGTTTATCTTGGCATATTTTGATTGCACCATCATATTTGGTAGACAGTTTAGCTGGATAGACGATTTTTGGTTGGCAGGTTTTTTCCCTTTTTTTCTTTTAGGGTTTTGTTTATGTCTCCCCATTGCCTTCTTGCCTGCATGGTTTCTGCTGAGAAGTCAGTGCTTAATCTGATTTGTTTGCCTTTGTAAGTAACACTTCTCTTTTCCCTGGCTGTTTTTAGAATTCTCTCCTTGTCTTTAATTTTGATTATGCTATATCTTGATTTTGATTATGATATGTCTTGGTGATTTTCTTTTGGGGTCAATCCATTCCTGGGGTATGTCTGGATTCTTTAATATTTATCTTCTTATCTTTCAAGATGTTAGGGACAATTTATTCCAGAAGATCTTCAACTATCTCCTCTGTGGACTTCTCTTATTCTTCCTTTTCTGGAATGCCTATAATTCTTAAATTGTTCCTCTTCATGGTATCCAGCATGAATCTTAGACTCTCTTCAGATTTTTTTTATCCTTTTTTTCTGATTGCTCTTCTATCTTAGCAGTATTGAAAGATTTGTCTTTCAGCTCATTGATTCTGGCTTCCATCTCTTCAGTTCTGTTCCTTTCCCCTATCAGTGCATTGTTCATTTCTGATATTTTATTATTAATTATCTGGACCTCTTTTTGCAGGTTTACAATTGTTTCCAATGCTATATCAATCTTCTTTGATTGCTTTTGTAATAATTTTCTGACTTCTTCCTTGTTTTCCTACACCCCGTTTTGGAGCATTTTAATTTGTTTCCATATCATTCTTCTGAATTTTTTCTCAGGCAAATCCAAAACCTGCTCTTCCTCTTTTGGATAGCCTTTGTCTGTCTCTAGCTCATTTGTCTCAATTACTTTTTTCTGGTTTGGGACATGTTTTGAGATCTTTTGTTGTGTTTTTGTTTGTTTGTTTGTTTTGTCATTTTTAGTAGTTATGTGGGTTTTTTAATGCTTAAATGGATGTTTGTTGCTGTGTTATTAAGCTTACTGGGTGTCTCCTGATGGATATGGTCAGGAGATAGGCTTCCCTTTTTGCATGCAATGTTTAGCAGCTGTTATTGGCTCTTGTCTCAATGGTAGAATATTATGGGGTATGCTTGTAACTTGGATATATGGCCATGATTGCTGTCTCTTCCTGGGTAACATAGGGAGAAAAATCTCCCACCTCCAGGAAAAATGTGTGATCAAAAGCTCCAAATGTATAAGCAGTATAAAAGCAGAGACAAAAACCACTACTTTGAAACAAAAATAAAACCATGGTCGACTCTCCAGTCACCTTGCTACACAGGCAGTGTGTGCACCATAGAAGCCTACAGTAGTGGGTGGGGGTGCCTGGTTGCTCAAGCCCCTCCTCTAGTCACCACTGTTGAGGTGTGCAGATTGAGAAGTTGATGGGAGAAAGATTGTCTACTATTCTTGTCCCCGAAAGTCAGTTAGGTATCTGTGTGTGCACAGTGTAATTCTCAACATAGTCAATCCTTTTATATTGGGGTTTTACAGATTGTTCATATGGTTTGTCTGTCAGGCTTGACAGGCCTGTTTTTTTCTTGCTGGATAAGCCAGAGTAAAGGGTCCTGCACAAGTTAATTTTAGGACAGCGACACATAGGCTGACGTCATATGAATTTGCCCTTGGGACTGATAGCACTCCTTCTCTCTGTGCTGGGGGAAAACTGTGGGCTCAATGCTGGATCTCCCTTTGGGGTTACACCCCCACCCACCTGAAGGCATCTAGACTGGGCAAAGAAGACACGGCAGGGAAGATGAAGAAAAATGTGTAGAATCCCCCCACACCTCCTTTTACAAATGTCAGTGTACCACTTTTAGCATCAATTCCCTAGATGGTCTGGCTGTAGACCCACCCTCTGAATTCTGCTTGTGGGGGGTGGCCACAGAGGGAGTCCCATGTCTCAAGTGATAACTAAATCACAATATTTTCTTTTATACTATGATTTTCCCACTGGTGGGGTGTGGGAAACTGATACCCTGCTCCTTATGCTAGATCCAGAGCTCTGGTGCTGTTCCGTGAAAGCAGTTTCTCTAGGTTTTCAGTCCCTCTACCACAGAGCCTGTCTTACCTCACTCCAATGCTGCCACCACCAAAACTGGAACCCTCAACACCTTCTTAATGCTAAATACCATCTGAATAATGAATACAACTGAAGTAAGTAATGAAATACCCCACCACTTATAATTATATTGGATTGCATTTCAGAAAAGTGTGAATGAAAAGAAGACAAATACGACTTAGATCTATTATTTAAAGAGACAATATAAAGTCAGCAAAGTAAGCATTCTTCATTAGTGAAGAACAAATTAAAGTAACTGATTGTGTTTTCCTATGCAGAGAGAAAAAGCAGAATAATTTTAAAACATAAATTAATTTTTATGATAGTAATGCCTTTAAGACCACATGAGTGAGGAAGCTATCTATCAGTATTCTGGCAGGGGATCATATTTCAAAGTGATATCTTCCAATGAAGGGGGGAAAAATCAATATTTCATATGACACTTAAATGTTGTTAGTCTCACTGATAATCGATTTTCCCCTATATCTTCTACAGTTGTAAATAATAATATGCATTTCTGCTTTGTACTGTGAAGTTTGAGCACTGAGATAAGTATGACATCATCAGTTTATGTACAATTTACTTATATTCGTGTTATTTGAAGCAAAGACACAAGGTATATGTGGTGATGATCAACAAATATTGTTCTATAGCAGCATGCCAGTTTACTTGGACTTCATCTTCCCTATCCTCTTCATTCAGATAGCCACTGAATGGTTTAAAATTAAGAAAGGTGTGAGACAGGGTTGTATTCTTTCACCATCCTTGTTCAACTTGTATGCTGAGCAAATAATCCGAGAAGCTGGATTATATGAAGAAAAACGTAGCATCAGGATTGAAGGAAGACTCATTAACAACCTGAGATATACAGATGATACAACCTTGCTTGCTGAAAGTGAAAAGGACTTAAAATATTTACTGATGAAGATCAAAGAGCACAGCCTTCACTATGGATTGCATCTCAACGTAAAGAAAACAAAAATCCTCACCACTGGACCAATAAACAACATTCTTATCAACAGAAAAAAGATTGAAGTTGTCAAGGACTTCATTCTTCTTGGATTAGCTATCAACACTCATGGAAGCAGCAGTCAATAAATCAAACAACATATTGCATTACGCAAATCTGTTGCACAAGACCTTTTTAAAGTGTTGAAGAGTAAAGATGTCAGCTTGAAGACAAAGGTGCACCTGACCCAAGCCATGGTATTTTCAATATCCTCATATACATGTAAAAGCTGGACAGTGAATAAAGAAGACCATAGAAAAATTGATGCTTTTGGGTAATGGTGTTAGAGGAGAATATTGAAAGTGCCATGGGCTGCCAAAAGAACCAATAGATCCATTTTGGAAGAAGTGCAGCCAGTATGTTCCTTGGAGGCCAAGATGGCCAAACTTCATCTTTTATACTTTGGACATGTTGTCAGGAGGGACCAGTCACTAGAGAAACATATCATGTTTGGTAAGGTGGAGCATCAGAGGAAAAGAGCAAGACCCCCAAAGAGATGGTTTGGTCAAGTGGCAGCATCAATGTACTCAAGTGTGGCAACGATAGTGAGGTTGGCTCAGGATCAGGAAGTGTTGTTTTCTACTGTGTGTAAGGTCGTTATGAGTCGGTACCAACTCAATGGCATCTAACAACAACAACAACAATCTTCTTCATACCTTAGGATTGGTACCATAGAGAAATATAAAACCTAAAGCAAATGTAGTCAATTAAGACACATGTGACATTTTATACTTACAAATAATTTTTTGAAATCAACTTTCATGTCTTCAATATTTTGGTTGCTAAAACATGCATAAAAATTTTATGTACATGGATATAAATAAATGGAATACATAGAAATCAAATGAAATAGTACATCTGTGAAAAGAGACAATGGAGAAGCTCAGTATTATCAGTCCTAACAAGTTCATGTGTCATCTGTGATAACAGACCATCAGTGACTCATGGGTGGATTGTGTAACTGACCATCAATGCCTAATATTCAAGTTCAAGTTGAAGCTGAAGTAAATAAAAATAAGTTTTTATTTTAATCAAAGAATATAGCCAAAGTACACCATTAAATATATCCTATGAGCTCAAGAATAAATCTGGAGCAATGAACACTAATGGTTGAAGATAAGAAGAGTTGTTGGATGATGTCAAGATACCATACATGACAAAACAAAGTGCCATTAAATATATAGAGAAGAAAGAAAAGACCAAAAGGTATTGATATTTGCTCTTGACCAAGTTGCTGTTGTTTTTAAGTGCTGTTCTGACACATATCAACACTGTATAAGGTAACAGTTGGTGATTTTGAACCACCAACCCTATGGTTCAAAATGAATTTGCAATCCAGTGCCTTGACACACAGTTCCAGACTCTTGACCATAGAGTAGTTAAAGTGAAAGGAAGAAATTATGAAGTAAAAGAAATGAACAGAAAATTTCAAAGAGCAACTCAGAGAGACAAACTAAGTATTATAATGAAAAGCAAAACGACCTGGAGAGAGAAAACCAAAAAAAAAGAACATGTATTTAATTTCTCAAACTGAAAGGATTGAAAAAACATGAAATTAAGTCTCAAGTTATAGTATTGAAGCTTTTTATCTACAAAATATTGAATGGTACAGGAAACATCAAAGGAAAGTGGAAGAATATACAAAATTCCTGTATCGAAAAGAACTGGCCAATGTTTAACCATTTGAGGTGCTAACAAATTATTTAAAAATGGGTAATGCAGTGATTACGAGTCGGGCTGCAAACGTCAAGGTAAGCAGTTCAAAACTACAAGACATTACGTGTGACAAAGATGAGGCTTTCTGCTCCCATAAAGATTTAAAGCCTCAGAAATCCTACACAGGTTCACTTTGAGCCAGAACCGACTCCACAACTCATCATCACCACCATACTGAAAGAAGAAATCCAAGTTGCAATTGAAGCATTAGTGAAAAACAAGATCTGGGAATTGATAGAATACCAACTGAGATGTTTCAAAGGATTGATGGGATAATTGAAGTGCTCTCTGTTCTATGACAAGAAATTTGGAAGATAGCTACCTGGCTAACCACCTGGAGAAGATCCATATTTTACATATTCCATATATAGATGATACCACAGAAGGTTTACCCAACAATTACCCTACAATAACATTAGCTATGGTCACATAGCGGTTCTAAATCAGGCTGCTAACATGAAGGTCAGCAGTTTGAGCCTACCAGCCATTCTATGGGAGGAAAGATAAGTATTTCTTCTCCTGTAAAGATTTTCAGCCTCAGAAACCCTGTGCAGGGTTGTTAGGACACAGAACCGATTCCATGACATACCACCACTACCACCACCACCATTAACTATCAATGGAAGTAAAATTTTGCTGAAAATAGTTGAAAAATGTTTGCAATAGCACATCAACAAGGAGCTGTCAGAAATTCAAGTCAGATACAGTAGAAGACATAGAACAAAGGATATCATTGTTGCTGTCAGAAGGATCTTGAACAAAACAGTATTTCATTGACTGTGCAAAAATGTTCAGCTATGTGTGCCATAACAGTGATGGAGACCATTGGGAAGAATAAAAATTTCAGAGCACTTAAATGTACTCATGTGGAATTTGTAGATAGCTTAACAGAGAGTTCTTTGAAGACAACAAGGGGTATTATATGTTTTAAAATTAGGGAAGATGTATGTGAGCATTGTGTGATTTTTACCATATTTATTCACAGGTGCACCTTAGTCCTCATACTACAATTTTTGCACTTAAACGCTGTGTAGCAGATTTGCTTAATGCAACACATCATTTGATTTCCTGATTGCTGCTTCCATCATAAAGATGAAAGATTTTGGTATGGGTTGAATCTCAATGAAAAGAAGACAAAAATCCTCATCAGTGGGCCAGTGAAAAATATCTATGTAAATGGAGAAACAACTTAAGTTTTCAAAGACTTCATTTTGCTTGGATCAGCCATCAATACTCATGGAAGCAGCAGTCAGGAAATCAAACAATGTATTGCATTAGGTAAATCTTCTGTACAAGACCTTTTTAAAGTGTTCAAGAGCAAAGATGCAATTTCAAGGACCTGAACCAATCCATGATGTTTTCAATAACCTCATATACATATATGAAATTTGGACGATGAATAAGGAAGACCACAGAAGAATTAATGCATTTTTGTTATGGTGTTGGAACAGAATATTAAAAGTAGCATGGACCACCCAAATAACAAACCAATCTGAGTTGGAAGAAGTACAGTCAGACTCCATGGAAGACATGATGGCCAGACTTCATCTCCCATACTTTGGACATATTATCAGGAAGCACCAATCCCTGGAGAAGGATATCACATTTGGTAAATTTGAGAGTTGGAGAAAAATAGGTAGACTCCCACTGAGATGGACTGGCACAGTGTCAAGAGAGTAGATTCAAACATAGCAAAGGTTGTGAAGCTGGTGGAGAGCCATGCAGTGTTTCATTCGGTTGTACAGAAGGACACTATCAGTCAGTACCGAATTGATGGCACCTAACAACAACAACAACAACAAACTTCCATGAATGTTGATAGTAGATCCAAGCAAAATGAAGTCTTTGACAATGTCAATCTTTTCTCCACTTATCATGGTGTACAATGGTGAGGGATTTTGTTTTCTTTACCATACTCAAATTTGTCGTTTTTGAGCTTCATCAGTAAGCATTTTAAATCCTCTTAACTTTTGGCAAGTGAGATTGCATCACCTGCATATCACAAATTGTTAATGAGTCTTCCTCCAATCCAGATGCCATATTTTTCATGTAATCCCGTTTATCAGATTATTTGCTCAGTGTATAGATTTAATAAGTGTGGTGAAAGAATGCAATCTTGGTGCTCATCTTTTCTGATTTTAATCTATTCAATGTCCCCTTGTTCTGTTAGAATGATTGCCATTTGGTTGTTCTATGTTCAGTTTCCTCATGAACATAATAAAGTGTTCAGGAATACTCATTGCATGCAATGTAGTTCACAGCCTGACATGATCCACACAATCAAAAGCTTTTATATAGTCAATATAATACAGGTAAACATCTTTCTGGTAGTCTCTGCTTTTTGCCAAGATTTGTCTGACATCAACTATTATATCCCTCTTTCTATGTCCTAGTCTGAATCTGACTTGAATCTCTGGCAGTTTCCTATCAATATACTGTGGCAGCCATTTAAAATTTTTCTTTACCAAAACTTTAGTTGTGATGTCAATGATATTGTGCAATGATTTCACATTCTATTGGATCACCTGTTTTTGTAATGGGCACACATATGGATCTTTCCCAATTAGTTGACCAGGTAGTTGTCTTCCAAATTTCTTGGCATAGATGACTAAGTGCCTGTAGTGCTACATCAGTTTGTTGAAATATTTCAATTTGTATTCCATCAATTTCTGAGGCCTTGTTTTTGGTAATGCCTTCAGTGTACTTTGAACTTCTTCCTTCAGTGCCATTAATTTTGGATCACTTGCTACCTCTTGAAATGGTTGAACAGTGACTCCTCCTCCTCCTCCTCCTCCTCCTTCTTCTTCTTCTTCTTCTTCTTCTCTTTTTGTACAGTGACTTTGTGCATATCGTCCATCTTCTTTTGATGCATCATTCTATATTTTGCTCATAGAATCCTTCGCTATTACAAGTTGAGAGTTGAATTTTTCTTCAGTTCTTTCATAAATTTGAGAAATGCTGAACATGCTCTTCCCTTTTGGTTTTCTAACTCCAGGTCTTTTAGGACTGCCAATAAATTCCCAAAGGAAAATCTACTCTTTTATAAGCCACAACCTGAAGGTGCCTTCTCTGTAACTTCATGGATCAGAAAATCTAGCTTCCCAGTAATAGTGCCTGTAGGCACCCCACTCCATAGGGAGTCTCCTGCTGGAAGGCATTCAGCTTTACTCTTTCCTTAGTTCCACTGCTTCTGATGCTACTCCTCTGCTACCTTTTGGGATTCACAGCTTTCTGTCATTGGACATGCACACTTAACTCTTGGCTATTCTCTCTTGACGCTTGTGAGATCCCCTGTTCCTGTTTTGAAATGGCTCATTTTACCCTGGTATGCTAACAAAAATGATCAATCTCTAAGTTACAGTTCTAAATTTTCAATCACAATTAACCCTGCTAACAATCACTCACAAGTGAATCATATAATCCTATCAGCATATTCCCCCACTGCTCTTACCCAGACCTATCAGGAAAAGAGGAAATACATCCTATCTGCATGACCTCAGCCAGTAATTTGGGGGGAATTCCCTCAACAATGAAAGCATAATGAATATAATTTCAGTTAAAATAACCTGAAAGAATTCAGCACCAGTAGTCCTGAATTAAAGGAAATACTAAGGGATAGTCTTCAAACAGAATGAAGAGAATAACATTTGTAATACTGAGATGCATAAATGAGTAAAAAAGGTAAATAGATTTCAAAATAACTTTTTATGGAGATATTCAGTGGATGAGAATAATACTGCTTTTGAGAAAATGATTATCATTAGAGTTATGTGCATGGTTTGTTTTTTCTATTATGGAGAATATCAATGATACTGTTGGAGAATTATTATGATACTTTTGACTTTCCTGTTTCCTGTATGACATGGTGAATAGAAACTACTCAATTTCATGTTGTGTATGCAAAATCTTTCTCTCACACAGTTCATCTCCTAGAAGACCATAAACAGCTTAAAGTCAGCCTTTCCAAATAGCCTACATACTCCATAGGTTAAAAGCACTCTTTAATTGCAAGCTAATTAATCTGAAACATGATAAAACATGATAATAACATCCATTATTACTCTGCTTATTCAGAGATTAGAATACGGCAGCTTACTTTTATTGTTAAGTCAGAAGTGTGATTTATTTAGTGGTGTTCCCCAGGATTCAGAGCCACCAGCTGATCTCTGAAATCTGCTTTGTCAATATTCACATCCTGTTGTGACCTATTAGCTGGCTGAATTTAGTCATGCCACACAGGGCAATCAATGTTTCCCTGCATCACCAATCATGCAGCTGCCTTAGCTCAGGCACTGCAGGGCTAGTGAGAGAAGACAAGTCCCCCTTCTGGACCACCTGCAGGCATGCTTTGTCTCTGTGCTAAAGATAAAGTCTAGGGGAGGGAGGTGCAGAAAGAAGCACATAAGTCTCCTGTATAAAACAAAGAAAAGCATGTGATAGTGACCATGATACTTCAGCACAATGAAATTTAATTTATGTATGCATTGGAAAGAAAACTAATATGAATTAGGAAAAATTTAAATTTTAAGAGTTTCTTGAGGAATGGCCTTACATTCCTCCAAATATACAAAAATAAATAAATAAATAAATAAAAAAATAAGCTAGCAAATATTGACATAAAAGATCTCTTGAAGAAAATGAATAAATTATTTCTTATTGGTATGTTAGA
>NW_006408661.1:2213179-2216304 GCF_000296735.1 Chrysochloris asiatica
CAACAAAGATAAATATAGTTTTTAAATTCAGTTATCAAATAGCTCAAGTAACTTATTCACCTACTCTTCAAAATAGAAATCCACAAATTTCAAAAGGGCTCATATATTATTGTATAATATGTCATATATTTTAACTTTAAAAATCTAATTTTTTTCAATCTAATTTTCTAAATGGCTTGCCATTTACACTGTAGAATAATTTTATCCCTTAGAATTATCCATATTTTTCCAATGACTTTCTAGGGAGATGACCAAACTACTTTGGAAAAAATACATTTTAATCTGCCAGTTTCTCCCTCCAGCAGAGCTTCCAGCTAACACTCATAAAGGAGAAACACTGCCAAATATTTCAAACTTTAGAGCACATCTGAAACTGATTGTTCAGTGCTTTCATGTAATACCTATATGAATTCTTCATTTTATTGTAAAACACACTGCCATGTCTTTGTTGGAAACATCAAATTCACAATATCCAAACTTGAGAGATTTTTAGTTTAGTTTACTCATAGCAAAATTGTCATTGACGTATTCAGAAAGAAGTTGGAGGATTATTTTCATTGTTGATGGATTTTTCTTTTATTTGCATCAAAGGCAGCAACCCCCCAAATATTCCTTATTTATTATCCTAAAATTGTCATCATACACTTATGTAAATGAGGACTTGCAACCACACTGAGTATTTGTTCCGGTTTTGAGACAAATACTTATTAGATCAGAGCAGTTTAAAGAAAACAAGGGCTCACCATCAACAGAATTCACGAAACGTGAAAGAGCATGAGAAATTCCCATTGGAACTGTTCCCAAAGTGTTGCATAAATAAAGGTAGGGTTTATTGAAGCTTCCTTCCCACTTCCCACCCCCTCCATTTTCTGAGAAAGGAACATACTAAGTTTGAGGAATGAAACTTGGCTCTGGGAGTCACCACCACCTCTTCTATCAAGATTTCTGGTGTGTGAGGTTTTTTTTCTTTTATTTTTTCACCCTTTTATAACCATCAGCTTTCTCCGGTTTTCTCCTGCTCCTCTTACCCCTCCACAAAGGATTTCCAGCAGAGACCAGCTGGGTTCCCCTATTGGCTGCTTTCCCTAGACTCTGGTAGGGGGGAGGGGGCTTTCACAAGAAATCAATGGTTGCTTATTTTCTTCTGTACCGCAGTTTTATGTGTGGACTGACATGGCCCCAACCATACCAATCCATTCTGCAAAGCTATTTCCATTCAGATGTGCCTCTTTACAAATAGCGGAAATTAGTGGAGGGCCAGTGTCAAACTGCTTGTCACATCTTGTTTTCAATCTGTTCAAATCAGGTTTATAGTGCTCTATTCAGAGGCCTAGGCTCCTTTTGAGCTGCACAATGAGTTTCAGGCATTCCATCAGGCGATAAATGCAGAACTTTGCATTGCTATTAAAAAATAATCAGAATGATTAGGCTTTTGAATTTTTGAAGGAAACTTATTTGGTTGGAATTTGTTGTTTTAATTGCACGACTTCATTTATTCTTGGCTATTCATCTCTCTAGAGTGTAAAAGTATTCCTGGTTCATTTATCAGTATTAGAACTGCAATGTGTGAATATGTTCTGGTGATTTGGCTGCAATGAATGAATGACTAATCGAGTACTGAGAGCATGAATACAGTCAGAACTATGCCATACCATGCTAGTATCCCTCAACCCTTAGAACAAACATTAATTAACATTTATTGAATGCATACCGTGCACCAAGACCACCACTAAATGCTTTACATATTATTTAATCCTTACAACAATGCTGTGAGGTAATTATTATTATGATCCCCATTTTATAGATGAGGTAATTGAGGTTTAAAGTGATTAAGTAACTTCGTCAAAGTTTCATGGTTTATTAGAAGTTGAGGCAAACAGTCTTACTCCAGAGACCACAAATTAACTCCTATGATATGCTGACTCCTTGTAAAACATAAGTCATTGAGCTCCAGGGTTATTTTTAGGGCTTAGTGTAAAAATTTACCCAGAAAGGCAAGTGAAGCCTAGATTTGTGTATGTCACTAGAACTGGTTATCATCTACGGATATACATGCAAAATGAAACTTTGTGTGTTTCAGTCATTGCTTAGATGCTGCAATGAGATAATGCCATTACAAAAAAAAAAAAAAAGATTTTTATTACAATGCTAAATTATAATATGTGGCATTGTAGGACAAATATTTGACCACAAGGTCCATTTGAACCGCAAAGCCAGTGGTTCAAACTCACCAGCCACTCCTCTGCAATCTTGTACAGAGTCATTAATGGTTGGGACCGACTCAAAGGCAATTAAAAACAACAAATTGTAATGTGGAGGGGGAGCTTGTTCATTGCTGTTGTAAGTTGCTATTGAGTCAATTCTGACTCATGGTGGACTAATGTGAGCTAAGTAGGACTGCCCCATGGGGTTTTCAAGGAAGGAGCTATGGTGGTGTCGTGGTTACGAATGGGGCTGCGAACCTTAAGGCCAGCAGTTCTAAACTACCAGTTGCACCATGGGAGAAAGATGAGGCTTTCTGCTCCCATAACGATTTACAGCCTAGAAGCAGATCTCCTGGCGTGCGTTTTAGAGCCTCTGGGTGGGTTTAAACTTCCAAGCCTTTGGCTGATAGTGGAGTACTTCAATGTTTGTGCCAACCACGGGGTCCTATTCTTTACATTAGGTTTAGGAACATCTCAGATATGATCAAGGTCTCAATTCAGAGACACGTCTTCTTCATGTTATGTTTCTAATGGGAATAATTGCTAATAGTGGTTCTTAATGCTGCCAAAGGTTAGGCCAGAGAAGACTGACTGTTCTGTAATCTAAGGCTTGAACCTCCTTCATTTGTGAAACAACTTCTCTCTCTCTCTCATTCTCTCTCTCTCTCTCTCTTTTTCAGTAAAAGATTGTTGTTGTTAAGTACCATCCAATCAACACCAATTCATAGAGACCCTATGCACTACAGAAGGAAACATGGCTTGGTCCTGGACAAATCTCACAATCATTGCTAGGCCTGTGCCAATTGCTGCTGCTGCTGTGCCAATCCAGCTGGTTAGGGGTCTTCCTCTTTTGCTCTGATCCTCCAGTTACAGTAACCTCGACTGTAACCTGACAGAGAAGTTGCAGACAGAGAAGTTCCA
>NW_006408661.1:2225192-2226488 GCF_000296735.1 Chrysochloris asiatica
CCAAGAGATCTATTTCCAAAAATTTGTTGTTATTGTTGTTGAGTGCCATCTATTCAGTTCTGACTCATAGAGACCCTGTATAGCATTTCTGAGGAGCGGCTGGTGAGTTTGAACTGATGACCTTGTGGTTCAAACCAACTTTATGGTTGGTCCAGTGCTTGTCTTACAAAGCCACCAATGAAAATATTGTGAATCATAATTGAACAATATTTCATTTACTTGCTTTGGATATACTATGAGCCAGGATCAAAAACTGCAAGAAAGTAAGGTTGGTTAAACAGAATGCCAGTGAGATTGAGGGAGATCCTAAGAATGATGTAATAACTGCAATGACAGACTCATATTTCTGGGATGATGCAGATGACACAGAGCCAGACAACATTCTATTCTGACATATATAAAGTTACAATGATTGAGTGTCAACTCAAACACATGTACTAAATATAGTGATTTCATGGAAATACAAAACTGAAAGTTGTGTAAAGGAAAAACAAACATCATATCTTATACTGCCCATCTCAATTAAAGTTTCAAAATTAACCTAAAAGAGAAGGCTCACAGATGAGGCCAACTTTTTCTAGCTCAAAATGTATGATGCTGTTTTAAGGTGCCATTGAGTCAGCTCCAACTTATCTCAACCCTTTGCACCACTGAACAAAATACCCCCTGGTCTTCCACCATCATCACAATTGTGTTATGCTTGAGCTCTTGGATGCTGCCACTGTGCCAGTTCATCTTGTTGGGGATCTTCTTCTTCTTCATTGACCCTCCACTTAACCAGGCCTGATGTCCTTCTCCAGAAAGTTGTCTCTCAAGTCTTATCATCCTGGTTTTTAAGGAGTATTCTGACTGTGCTTCTTCCAACACACATTTGTTGGGACTTTTGGAAGGCCATGGTACTTTTAATATTCTTCTTCAATACATTAGCCCAAATGCATACATCTTTCTAAGGTCTTCCTTATGTCCAACTTTAACATGCATATGAGGCTATTAAAAATACCATGGCTTGAGTGCACTTTAAGCCTCATACTGTTATCTTTGCTCTTGAATGCTTTAAAGGAGTCTTATTCAGAAGATTTGCATAATACCATATGTCATTTGGTTTCTTAACACATGCTTCCTTGATTGTTATTATAGATCCAAACAAAATTAAGCCTTTGGCAGTTCCAATTTTTCTCCATTTATTATGCTGTTTTTTATTGGTCCAGTTATGAGGATTTTTGTTTTCTTCACATTGAGGTGCAATCCATACTGAATTCATCATTAAGTATTTCAAGTCTTCTTTGCACTGAGCTA
>NW_006408661.1:2229598-2231503 GCF_000296735.1 Chrysochloris asiatica
GGAAACATGCAGATATTCCACTGTAAACAAATGAAAGGAGAATGAACGAAGAACTAAATTACTGTTTGGCCATTTTCACCCCATCCTGCCTTTTGTAATCATGAAGCTGGGAAACTAAATACCAGTAATAACTTGAAATGACTAAATGTATTAAATTCCAGTTATGTCTCCTTTGTACTTTACTGTAAAATTATGTCTTTTATAGAGGTAAATAGTGATGTATGTTCAACCTTGGAACAAAAGGGCTCTGTAATACAGGGATTGAGGCATAATTTGAATGGGCAAAGGGAAAATAATGTTAAGATGCTTGACTGTCTTATGAATCTTGGTTTCCCTTGCTTACTATTATAAAATAGACACTTGAAGGAGAGAGAAAGGAATAGCCAGAAACATCACAATAGAAAGCATGTAAGTCTGTCTTCAGCCTATACCTGATTGGAATACTTAAAATGGGGCTAGAACTTGCCCGGTGAAAGAGGCTTCCTGCAGAGCCTTTGCAGTGTAAGACCTTAGATGGAATCCTGATCCCCATCCAGAATCATCTGTGGTGGGAAATTTCCACTTAAAAAGACAAGTAGACCAGCCTGGAGCAGCTAGAGGAACAGATGATACATCTTGAAAGAGAGACTAGCAGGAAAAATAAAAAACAATAGTGGCAGTCTGATTGACTACTACACAAACAAGCAAGTTGTTCCATGGGGAGCCATCAAGGCAAGCAATCAAGTGTCCTCAGGGCAAAGCCCCTCCAAGACTGAAACTCAAAAGGAATACACAAGCAGGCATGTAATCTTGCTGGTGGCCACATAGATCTACTGATAAAGGTAAGTGGGGGAAAAACAGCAATGAAGCTGTGGGCTAAGTCCGACCGTGTTCAATAGACTCCTATTAACCTGGATTGAGACCTGGTTAGCCAGCAGTATAGTGAGACCTGGGGACTTCTGAGCCCATGGACAAATACATAGACACAGAGGTCTAGAGTGGAGAGTGAAGTGTCCAGCTAATATGAATTGATGGGAGAGGCACAGGAATGCTCACACTTGCAGATAGTACCCATTTGACCTAGCTTCAATGGCTGGATGATCAGAACTCAACTAGAGGAAGAAAGAAGAAGGGAAAAAATGTATTCCATCACAATTTGATGAACTTGACCTATACTTATGGCTGTAGTAGCTTAAAAGAGAGAACAAATCTTACAGCAAGGATCATTCCCACCCCTTCTGTACACAGGGTTGACAGGGATGGGCAACTTAGACATTAGCTACTCAAAAGAGGGGGGTGGGCAACAAAGGCGTGAAGTAAGTGGCTTTCAAGTTTCAAAAGGAAGTTTAATTTCAGAGGGTGCAGCAGAAGGTAGAATCTCCACTGAGTGGTTTCCAACCTGGCTAGTGTCTAGACTGGGCTGGTGAAAGGAGATGGGGATAAGACTCATGTGGTTCAATTATGAATAATTATTATCAGGACTGTTTGTGATTGTTGCAAATGTAATCGTAGCTGTTTTGCAAAAAAAGGAGGGGAGTGATTGATCTTGAAGTCCGGGATTGGAGAAACCTGGGACCATCAAAGGAGAAGAGCAGAGTGCGGGCCCCTATCCAGAGAAGCAGCAACATCAGCGATGGATGCAGAGACGATGACATCGAAAGATGGAGCGCTTGGGACTCTATACTCAAGGAGGGAGAGGGGCTGTGTGCTGGTGGCCAAGGGCAGACTTTCAGGGTATGCCTTTTGGTGGTTTGAATGATTATATATTCCTGAGTGCTTTGGTGTATGACAAAAAAACAACAAAACAATGCTGTTGAATGATGCATGGAGGTGATTATAATCATTGCAGTGAAATGAAATATGATAGGATGAATGTAAAGATAATGCTTTCCCATGTAAACTATCACTCAATTCATGATAAAAACT
>NW_006408661.1:2231603-2236321 GCF_000296735.1 Chrysochloris asiatica
TTTAATTGTTTTAATGATAAACTTAATTTTATATGGTAGAAATATGAAAAAATCAGAAAACTAGAAAGAAATTAGTATATGTTTTTATAACTCAGAGCTGACCCTTATTGATTGGTGCATGTATTGTCTTCCTTTTCTCTCCAAGTTTTTTTCTTCCATAGCTTGTAAGCCAAAATATGTCTTAAATTGTAAATATTATAATTCACCTTGGCCCTTAATTTCCCCCAAGAATTGTTGCAAATTACATCAAAAAGAAAAAAAAAGAAAAAGTTGCTCAAACAGCAACGATTGTGAGATTGTCACAGAATCAGAACTAGGAATTGTTTTGTTCTGTTGTGAATACGGTTGGTACAGACTAGATGGCACTAAGTATAACAAAAACAATTTGCAGGTTGTTAATGGGTCTTCCTCCAATCTTGATGCCATGTTCTTCTTCATATAATCAAATTAATCAGATAATTTACTCAGCATACAGAATGAGCATGTATATAACTCTGTTATACACTGTCCTAATTTTAAACCATTCTTTATCTGCTTGTTTGATTCAAACAACTTCCTCTTGTTCTTTGTAGATGTTCCACAAGAGCACAATCAAGTGTTCTGTAACACCTGTTCTTATCCATACTTGCCATTATCCACACAATAAAAAGCCTCTGCATAAGCAATAAAGCACAGGTAGATATCTTTCTGATATTCTCTGCTTACAGTCAAGATGCATCTGATGTCAGTAATATCACTAATTTTGTGTCCACTTCTGAATCTAGTTTGACTTTCTAGAGATTCCCAACAATGAACTCTTGCAGACATTTTTCAAATATCTTCAACAAAATTTTACTTGCATGTGATAATAATGTTATGTCTAAAGATTTCTGCATTCTGTTGGGTCACCTTTCTTTGCAATAGGTACAAATGTGGATCTTTTCCAATTAGTTGACTGGGTAGTTGTCTTCTAATTTCTTGACAAAGATGAGTGAGTGGTTCTAGTTCTGAATTCATTTATTGAAATAATTTATTTTTTATTCTGGAGTCTTGTTTTTTTTCCCCCAAAATCTTCAGTGCAGCATGAACTTTCTTAATTAGCACCATCGGTATTTGGCTTCTGATATTGGACTTCTCAATTGTCTATTCCCACAGATGTAGTTAATTTGATTACTGTGTATTCCATCTGTTGAAGTCCATGTGTGTAATCACCTTTTACTTTGTTTTAAAAAGTTATTTGCAATGGATAAGTCATTGGTCTTTTAAAATTCTATCATGCAACCTCTAGCATAATTTTTATTATAAAGGCTATATTTTCCAACTACTTTCATTTTGTTTCAAAGCTTTGCATTCAACTCACCTGTAGTAATCAATACATCTTGATCGCATATTTGATCAATTTCAAACTGAAGAAGTTTGTTGTTTTTTCTAGGTGCCATGGAATCAGTAACTACTCATAGGGACCTTATGCAAAATAAAACAAAGCATTGCCTGGTCCTGTGCCAATATCATAATATTTTCTACATTTGAGCCCTTCACTGCAGACATTGTGCCAGTCCATATTGTTGGGGATCTTCCTGGTTTTCTCTGACTCTCTGTTTTACCAAACATGATATCCTTCTCCTTGGACTGGTCACAACTGACAATATGTTTGAAGTATGAGAGATGAGATCTAAAAATCATGGTTTCCAGGGAACATTCTGGCTGTACTTCTTCCAACACAGGTTATTTTGTTCTTTTAAGAGTCCATGGTACTTTAATAATTTTCTTCAACACCATAACTCAAACACATCAATTCTTCTAAGGTTTTCCTTATTCACTGTCCAACTTTTACATGTATATGAGGTTACTAAAAACACAATGGTTTGGGTCAGGCGCATCTTAGTCCTCAAACTGACACCTTAAATCTTTAATACTTTAAAGAGGTCTTGTACAGTAGATTTGCCTAATTAAATAGGTCATTTAATTGCTTGACTGTTGTTTCCATGACTATTGATGGTTGATCAGAAAAAAAATGAAGTATTTGGCAACTTTAGTCTTTTCTCCTTTTATCTTGACATTAATTATTGGTCCAGTAGTAAGGAAATTTGTTTTCTTTACATTGAGGTGCAATCCATACTGAAGACTGTGGTCTTTGATCACAGTAAGTATTTTAAGTCCTCTTCACTGTCAGCAAGCAATGTTGCATCATCTTCATATCATAGGTTGTTAAAGAATCTTCCTCCAATCCTGATGTCATTTGCTCAGCATACAGATTGAATAAGTATGGTGAAAGAATACAACCATGGTACACACCTTTCCTAATTTTAAACCATTCATTATTGCCATGTTCTGTTTGAACAACTCCCTCTTGGTCTATGTACAGTTTCCTCATGAGCACAATTAAGTGTTCCAGCATATTCATTCCCTGCAGTACGTCTATAGCGTGTCATGATCTACACAATTGAAAGTCTTTTCATAGTCAATAAAACATAGGTAAACATCTTTCTGATATTCTCTGCTTTTCGCCAAGATCAATCTGATGTTAGCAATGATATCCCTCATTCCATGTCCTCTTCTGAATCTGGCTTGAATCTCTGAAAATTCTCTGTCAATGTATGGTTGTGGTAGTTTTGGAATTATCTTTAGCAAAATTTTGCTTGCATGGGTTATTAATGATATTGTTAGATGATTTTGCATTCCGTTGGGTCTTCTCTCTTTGGAATGGGCACAAATATGGATCTCTTCCAGTCAGTGGGCCAGATAGTTTTCTTGATTATATGCTACCTCTTCAAAAATTTGAACATTGGCCATCTGTTACTGGTACTGTGACTCTGTATATTCCTTTCATCTTCTTTTGATGCTTTCTGCATCATTCAATATTTTGTCCTCAGAATCCTTCAATACTACAATTTGAGGTTTCAGTGAATTTGTTTGTAGAATTCTTCAATTTCATTACCTTTATCACTTGTCTGTCAGTTTGTCAGTTTATGTTACTGTGATGCTGGAATCTCTGCCTCCAGTATTTTAAATATTTGCTAATATTTAAATATTAGCAAATATTTAAAATACCCAAGGTAGACAGGTTTCAGAGAATCTTCCTGACTCAGGCTAGGAAAAGGAGAAGTGAGGTACTTCTGAATGTGCAGCCACAGAAAACCTAGTAAATAGCAGCAAAACACTGTGAGATATAGTGCCAGAAAATGAAAACGTTAAAAATAGCAAGTAAAAATGAAAACATTAAGAATAGCAAAGTATAACGTCAGAAGATGAGCACCTCAGGTTGGAAGAAACTCAAAATATGACAGGGGAAGTTTTGCCTCATCAAAGCAGAGTTAACCATCATGATGTGAATGGAGTAAAGCTTTTAGGACCTTCATTTGCTGATCAGGCACTACTCAAAATAAACAGAAATGGCGGCAAACATCCATTCATAAATGGAATATTGAATTACAAATTACGAATCTAGGAATATTGGAAGTTGTCAAAAAATGCTAAGAACAAGTATCAATCCCATCCCCACTGTATACAGGGTTGATGGGGATGGGAAACTTAGACATTATCTATTTAATACGGTGGGCTATAAAGGTATGATGTGTTTGGCTTATCTGTTTTCAACAGGGAATTTAGTTTCAGAGTGTTTGGGGGAAGGTAGAATCCTTCATCTCAAAATGAAATGGGGATAAGATTCTTATGAATCAATAGTGAATAATTATCATGATTAATTACGACTACACAACTCCAGAGTTAGAAGTTTTGTAACAAAAAGAGGTGGGTAGTTAATTTTATAGTCCAGGAACAGAAGACGTTAGCACCATCAAGGAAGAAAAGCATGAGCAGAATGTGGGACCCTATCCAGAGAAGCAGCGACACCAGAGATGAAGGCAGAGATGAGAACTTAGAGTTATGTTATTGTAGTGTGGTTTTGTGATTTTGTGATCCAGTGAGTCAGTAATACTGAAAGAAGAAGTTCATGGTGCATTGAAGGCATTGGCAAAGGAAAAGACTCTTTGAATTAATAAAATGCAAATCGAAATCTTACAACAAACTGATGCAGCACTGGAAGTACTCACTCATTTATGACAAGCAATTTGGAAAAAAAACTATCTGGCCAACTGACTGGAAGAGATGCATATTTGTGCACATTAGAAAGAAATGAGACCCAATGGAATGCAAAACCATCCAACATTATCATTAATATACCACAGTAACACACAAGATACCACATTATGATAAACTGACAGACAAGTGATAAAGGTAAATCAATTGAATTATGTTATTGTAGTGTGGTTTTATGATTTTGTGATTCTGAAAGATATGCCACAAGTATTTTAAATACCAGCAGAGTCACTCATGGTGGACAGGTTTCATATGAACTTTCAGGTAAAGACAGACTAGGAAGAAAGAGTGATGAACTACTTCCAAATATTTAGTCACTGAAAACCTTATGAATAGCACAGAAAATTTGTCAGATATAGTTCTGGAAAATGAGGCCCTCAGGATGGAAGGCACTCAAAATACAACCAGGGAAGAGCTGCCTCCTCAAAGTAGAGTTGATTGTGACAATGTGAATGGAGAGATAAAGCCCATAGGAGAAAAGTCCACGGGACCTTCGTTTGCTGATGGGGCACAACTCAAAATGAAGAGAAACAGCTGTGAACATTTATTGAAAATCAGAACATGAAATGTATGAAGTATAAATCTGGGAAAATTGGAAGTTGTTAAAAATGAAATGGAACACATAAACATTGATATCTTAG
>NW_006408661.1:2237908-2244706 GCF_000296735.1 Chrysochloris asiatica
TGTTTGCAGATCTGTCTACCTGCCAGCTTGCATCATATCTATGTGTCTGTCTTTTTTGTATATATTTCATCTCTCTCTTTCTCTATCCCTTTCACTGCCAGATCTCCCTTCTTCGTGGCAGCCACACTTCCTTGTTGAGGCAGGACCCCGACATAGGACTTCGACAAGAAACCATAAAGGAAGAACACACTCAGCATTTCTCAAGCTGAGGGAACTGAAGAAAAAATTCAACCCTTGAGTTTTGTTACTGAAGGATTCTCTGGGAAAATTATTGAATGATACAGAAAGCATCAAGAGAAGATGGAAGGAATACACAGAGTCACTGTACCTAAAGGAAATGGTTACTGTCCAACCATTTCAAGAGGTGGCATATGATCAAGAGCCAATGATACTGAAGGAGGAATCCAAGGTGCCTGGAAAGAATTGGCAAAGAACAAGGAAGGCACCAGAATTGATGGAATAAAAAAGGAAATCTTTCAAGAAAGTGAGGTGGCACAGGAGACACTCACTCATCTCTGCCAAGAAATTTGGAGGACAACTATCTGGCTGACTGATTGAAAGATATCCATATTTGTGTCCATTCCAATAAGAGGTGACCTGACGGAATGGGGAAATCATTGGATAATCTCTTTGATATCCCATCCGAGTAAAGTTTTACTAAAGGTAATACAAAAACGGCTACAATCATACATTGAAAGAGAATAACCAGAGGGTCAAGCTAGATTCAGAAGAGGCCGTGGAATGAGGGATATCATTGCTGATGTCTGATGGATCTTGGCTGAAAGCAGAGAATATCAGAAAGATGTTTACCTGTGCTTTATTGACTACGCAAAGGCTTTCGATTGTGTGGATCATGACAAGCTATGGACAACATTGCGAAGTATGAGTATTCCGGAATACTTAATTTTCTCATGAGGAATCTGTATATGGACCAAGACGCAATTGTTCAAACAGAACATGGGAGCACTGAATGGTCTAAAATTTTAAAAAAAGGTGTGTGATAAGGTTGTATTCTTTCACCATATTTATTCAACCAGTTTGCTAAGCAAATCATCTGAAAAGCTGGCTTATATGAAGAAAAATGTGGCATCAGGATTGGAGGAAGATTCATTAACAACCTGCGATATGCAGATGATACAATCTTGTTGGCTGAAAGGGAAGAGGACTTAAAACATTTACTGATGAATATCAAAGAGCACAGCCTTCAGTATGGATTGCATCTCAACGTAAAGAAAACAAAAATCCTCACCACTGGACCAATAAACAACATTCTTATCAATGGGCAAAAGATTGAAGATGTCAAGGACTTAATTCTTCTTAGATCAACTATCAACACTCACGGAAGCAGCAGTCAAAAAATCAAATGATGTATTGCATTAGGCAAATCTGCTGCACAAGACCCTTTTAAGGTGTTGAAGAGCAAAGATGTCATCTTGAAGACTAAAGTGTGCCTGACCCAAGCCATGGTTTTTTCAATAACCTCATATGTGTGTGAAAGCTGGACAGTGAATAAGGAAGACCATAGAAGAATTGATACTTTTGAGTTATGGTATTTGAGGAGAATTTTGAAAGTGCCATGGGCTACCAAAAGATCCAACAGATCCATTTTGGGAGAAGTGCAGCCAGAGTGCTCTTTGGAGGCCAAGATGGCCAAACTTCGTCTCTCATACTACGGACATATTATCTGGATGGATCAGTCACTGGAGAAGGATATCATGTTTGGTAAGGTGGCAGGTCAGAGAAAAAGAAGAAGACCCCCAATGAGATGGATTGGCCAAGTGGCAGCATCGATGGATTCACATGTGGCAACAGTAGTGAGGTTGGCCCGGATCGGGCAGTGTTCATTCTGCTCTGCATGGGATTGCTATGGGTCGGTATCGACTTGATGGCACCTAACAGTGCCATCACTTCTGATTCACAACGACCATGTATAGGTTTTGAATCACTTCTGATTCACAACGACCATGTATAGAGATTTCAAGAAGTGATTGGTGTGATTTAATTGTCGAGCTTGTGTTTAGCAAACCAGTGCTTGCCCTACAGCACCACACCAGGACTCCAATAGGCTCATTTTTGCTGTTAAATGTCATTGAATCAGTTACAACCCAGAGTGACACTGTTACAAAACTTTGCAGTGCAAACCATCTTTGCACTCCAGTGCATTAACTGTCAGTACCACATCAGGACTCCTAAAGGGAAGTAAATGTGCTCAGAAGTATGTAAATTCCAGCACAAATCCCATGATTTCCATTAAGATTGATTCAATGATTCAATCCCATCAAGTTTACAGTCACTGTCACAAAGTTGAATCCCAAATTGTCTTGTTTTATTTTATTTGAGTGCATTATTCTTTTTTTCTCTCTATGCCCTGGAGTTGGAATGGAAAGAAGCAATTACAATAAAACAGTGAATTAGGAGAAAATATTGCGAGTTCTTGCTCCAGTGCCTTCATTTGCTAGCAGTATAACCTTGAGCAAGTCAACTAACTTTTATTTAAAATCATAATTGTGTATGTGCCCTTCTTGATCAACAGAATTGCCATAAGGATGAAAATACATATTTTGGAAAATTCATATCAAAGCTAACTAACTAAAAATAACTATTTTATGAGCAAGTTCTTTTTTTAATGTTTTATTGTGAATTATGTGATAGTGATAGTTTACATGGGAATTATGTTATCAACTTTACATTCATCCTAGCATAAGTCATTTCATTGCCATGGTTACAATCCTTTCCATGCATCATCATCCAACAAAAGGGTATACCTTGAAAGCCTGCCCCTTGGTTGTCAGCAGAGAGCACCTCTCGCTCTCTGGGTCTAGCGTCGTCTCCAGCTGCTCCATCTTTCCACATTGTTGTCTCTGCCTCCATTTCTGTGTCACTATATCTCTGGATATGGTCCTGCACTCTACTCTTCTCCGTTGATGATCCCAGGGACCTCCACTCCTGGAATGCAAAGTCCACCACTCCATTCCTTTTAAGCAAATTCTTTTAATTGTCTATTTCTGTATGATTACTGTTGCTGTTGTTAAGTGCCCAATATTCATATATGATTCATAGAAACCCTATGTACAACAGAATGAAACACTGCCAGGCTCTGTATAATCTTCACGATAATTGCTATGCTTGAGTCCATTGTTGCAGCCACTGTCTCAATTCATCTTGTTGAGGATTCTCATCTTTTTCACTGACTTTCTCCTTTACAAAGCATAATGAGCTTCTCCAGGGATGTTTCCTCCTGCTAACATGTCTAAAGAACATAAGACATATTCCTTGTTTCTAAGGAGCATTTTGTCTATACATCTTCCAACACAGGCTTGTTCATTCTTCTGACATTCCACTGTATAGTCAATGTTCTACTCTAACTGTATAATTCAAAAATATAATTTCTTCTCTGCATTTATTTATAAATTGTCTATATCTGTGGTAGCATCATGGTTATGAATCGGGCTGCTAACCTCAGGGTCAGCAGTTCGAAACTTCCAGCCATTCCATGGAAGAAAGATGAGGCTTCCTGCTCCAATAAAGATTTACAGCCTCAGAAACCCTGTGCAGGGTCACTATGAGTCAGAACCAACTCCACAGTACTTAACAACAACAACAAAACAGTGGCTTGACCAACGTACATCTTCATCCCCAAAATGACATCTTTGGTTTTTAACTCTTCAAAGAGATCTTTTGCAGTGGATTTGTGCAATACAATATGTACTTTGATTTCTTGACTGCTACTTTCATGGGCTTTGGTTGTGGATTCAAGTAAAATTAAATCCTTGACAACTTCAATCTTTTATCATGATTTTGCCTACTAGTCTATATGTGTGGCTTTTTGTTTTCTCTTAATATTTGGATATAATTCATACTGAAGGTTGTATCCTTTGATCTTCATCAATAAATACTTCAAGAAGCAAGTTTGTGTCATCTGCATATCACAGTTGCTAATGAGTCTTCCTCCAATCCTGACATTTTATTCTTCTTCATATGGTCCTGCTTTTCAGATTATTTGCTCAGAATATAGATGGAAAGGTATGGGGAAGGCATACAACACTGATGTGCACCTTTCTAGAGATTAAACCATTTACTATCCCCTTCTTCTAACTAAATAAGTGCCTTTTGGTGTATGTACAAGTTCCATATCTGAACATAAAAGTATCCTGGAATTCTTATTCTTTATAATGTTATCCATTATTTGTTATGATCCACACAGTCAAATATCTTGGTATAGTCAATAAAACACATGCATGTAGTTTTCTAATATCCTCTGTTTTCAGCCGAAATCCATCCATCATCAACAATGATATATGTTGTTCTACAACCTTTTCTAAATTCAGCTTGATTTTCTTAAAGTTCCCTGTCCATGTACTGCTACAACCATTTTTGTATTATCTTCAGTAAAAATTTTAGCTGCATGTGATATTAATATTATTCAAGCATATTCACATTCTGTTGGAACACCCTTCTTTGGAATGGGCACAAATATGTATCTCTTCCAGTCAGTAGCTGCCTTCTATATATCTTGGCATTGATAAGTGAATGCATCCAGCATTGTATCTATTTATTGAAACATCTAAACTGGTATTCCATAAATTCTCAGAGACTTGTTTGTCCCCAGTGTGGTCATGCAGTTTGAACTTCCTTCACTGCCACTAATTCTTGATTATATGTTACCTCCTAAAATGGGTGAATGTTTACTAATTATTTTTGGTACAGTGACTTTGTATATTCTTTTCATTTTCTTTATATGCAGTATTATTTTGAACTATAAATTAATCCATCACTTATATGCAGATATAGAAATCCCTGGTAGCACAGTGGGTTATGCATTGGGCTGCTAACAGCGAGATCAGAAGTTCAAATGTACCAGCTTCTACATGAGACAAAGATGAGACTTTCTGTTGCCATAAACATGCATAGCCTCAGAAACATATACAGGGTTGCTGTGAGTTCAAATGGATGGTTCACAGCCACTACCACTACCATATGCAGATATACATATATAAAAGTAGAAAACATTCTCAAATTTTAAGCCACAAATGAAGAGTATAAAAAAAAACTTAACAGTCTACTTACCACTCTAATGAGTAATATTTACTTACATATAGTCTGTTTTGCTTTTCTGAGTTCATGCTTCATTTTTTTCCCACTGGATAATACTATTACATCTTTCATTTCTTCATGTTAGAAGGCTGTACACATATTAACCAAAAATAATTATATATGTCTTTCTCTTTTGAAATTATTCTTAGCACAAAAATATTAAATGGTCTTTTTTCTCTGGTTAGCTATGAATTTTCCATACAAATAATTGAAAAAGTTTCACTGTCCTAGATTTTTATTAGTCATTTTCTTACATAGAATATTAAAGATTAATCTTCAGACTGAAAGAAATGCATTATCAAAAGAAACCATTTGGTTTATTTTATTTAGAATCCTTAAGTATATTCAAAAGAACCCTGTGGATTAGTCCTGACTGAAATAATGGAATATACTAGACAACCCTAGATGTTTTAACTCCCAAAACTCTGATTATATGATGGGTTTATTGTTAAAACTCATACTCAGCAAATTATTTTATCAAAGCCTGTGTTACCCTAATAGAAGGAAATTTGGAAAGATGTCGTTCTCTCTCCTCTCGCAGAGGCTGAAATATTTTATGCACTATGTGTTTTCACGTTCTATGTACTTTCTGTTATATCCAGGAAAAAAGAGGTCACTCAATAAAACTAATAAAGAGGAATGCAGAGCAAATAAGAGTAACATATTCACACAGCTCTTCAGTTACCTGGGAGTAGCTGCCTTAAGCAGACTACGGATTCTAGGCTGAATTTTGAGTTGTTGTTGATGTTAACTGCTGTCAAGTCGGTTCTGATGCATAGTGAACCTGTATAGGGTTTCCAAGGAGCAGCTGGTGAGCTTGAACCACCGACCTTGCAGTTCAAACGGCTTTGCAGTCTGACACATTAACTCACAGAACCCTGCAGACACTCCTTGGAAACTCTATGCAGGGTCACTATGAGTTGGAATTGCCTTGACAGCACTTAACAATTACAACAACCTCAGTCATACAAAGAGATATATAAATAGTTATAAATACACACTCTCTTCTTGACAATCAGTACTTTGGGATCATTAGAATCTTGGCAGTCCAATGTGGGGGCCAAATCCTGCAAAAGTCATTGTTTTGAAGGAAAATAAAGGCATACTTAGCATCCAAATGTTGAGCTGTATGATGAATGGGGCAAGTGTTTGGTGGCTGTAGACAATAGCATTATTATTTCTGTATTATGGAATTTGTAATACATTACTACATTTCTGTAATTATTCCCTTATATTCTATCTTTATATTAGACCAGAATATGTTTAATAATAGGAGTTGTGCTTTCTATTTTTTATGTTACTAGTGCTGGTGTGGTGCTATGGGTTACAGTGCTAGAGTGCAAAGTCAGTTTGAACTGCAAGGTAAGCAGTTCAAGCTTACCAGTTGTTTCTTGGAAATCATATACAGGGTCACTATGGGTCAGAACCAACTCAACAGTGCTTAACAACAACAAGGAATTCTAATTCAACCCCTGATACACAGTTGTTGTCGTCAGGTGCCATCGAGTCGGAATCTACTCATAGCGACCCCATGCACAGCAGAAAGAAACAATGTCCGATCCTGGGCCAACCTCACTACCGCCACCACACTTGAAGCCATCAATGATGTCACCTGGCTGATCCATCTCATTGGGGGTCTTCCTCTTTTTCTCTGACCCTCCACCTTAACCAGCATGACATCCTTCTCCAGTGGCTGTTCTCTCC
>NW_006408661.1:2246910-2247495 GCF_000296735.1 Chrysochloris asiatica
TGAATAGAGTTAAGCTCGGGGGAGAAATGCTCATAGAACCTTCATTTGCTAATGGGCCACAAATCAAACTGAAGAGAAACAGCTGTAAACATCCATTGAAAATCGGAACATGGTACACAATAGGTTCTGAAAATGTTTTTAATATATTTGTTAGAAAAATGAATGAATTAATATTCCACAATCTTTGAGTACCAAATCTTCCTTTACCAGTCACTCAAGTGGCTTAATGATTCATTCCTTCTCCCATACAGCAGTCACATTCAACAGATTCTGTTCCTGAAATACTTTTCTCAACTGTCTCTTCATTTTAATTTTCCCTGCTACTAATTTTCTATAGCTTTATCCCATTTAGTGTGGATTATTTTAATATTGTTTAACAGTTTTCTACTACACATCTCTGTCTTTCAGCCCAATGTATACACTGTAGCAAGATTAATGTTTCTGGTTACTGATAAAGATAGACCTGGTTATGAATGGCAATGATGGAATCATAAGTAAACACATTTCTACAGCAAAACAGCTGTCATCATACTGTCACCTTCAATTATTTTAGAGATATTTTAAAAAGATAATCAATAAAATTTA
>NW_006408661.1:2247595-2274152 GCF_000296735.1 Chrysochloris asiatica
TTACGGGAGTAGAAAGCCTCATCTTTCTCCCGCGGAGCGGCTGGTAGTTTCGAACCGCTGACCTTAAGGTTCGCAGCCCGATTCGTAACCACTACGCTACAAGGGGATTAGCACTTGACAATTAGTCTAAACGTTAAGGTTCAAACCAATTCAAAGGTGTCTCAGGAGACAAACATATCGATCTGCATCTATTAGGTCACAACCTTGAAAACCCTGTAGAGAACAGTTCTACTCTGACACTTATGTGATCTGCCTGAGCTGGAAACAGCTAGATAGTAAGCAACAAATCCATTGCAATATTTTTAAAACAAAGGTCTTCCATCCTTTTGATTTGTTTCATTTATTATGCATGGTCCACATTAGATGTTCATCCTGTATGAGATGCTTGATTATTGTGTAAAAAAAAACCAGAGAAATTTAACAGTAAAGATAGGAAACAAAACACTTTATCAAAGTTATGTTTAATTGGAATTATTAGAAGTTTCATAACCATAGTTCTCATGAATTAGCTTTTCAACCAACTTATGTTGTTGTAGATGTTAGGGTGCCATTGAGTCGATACTGACTCATAGCAACCTTATGCACAGCTAAACAACATACTGCCCGATCCTGGGCCAACCTTGCTACTGTGGCCACACTTGAGTCCATTGATGCTGCCACTGGGCCAATCCATCTTGTTGGGGTCTTCTGCTTTTTTTCTGACCCTACACCTTACCAAACATGATATCATTACTGGTCCCTCCTGACAATATGTCTGAAGTATAAGAGATGAAGTTTGCCCATCCTGGCCTCCAAGGAGCACTCTGGCTACACTTCTTCCAAAACAGATCTATTAGTATTCTTCTCCAACATCATAACTCAAATGCATCAATTCTTCTATGGTCTTCCTTATTGATTGTCCAGCTTTCACACATATGAGGTTATTGAAAATACCATGGCTTGGGTCAGGTGCACGTTAGTTTTCAAGTTGACATTTTTGCTCTTCAGCACCTTAAAAGGGTCTTGTAAAGCAGATTTGCTTAATGCAATATGAAATTTGATCTCTTGACTGCTGCTTCCATGAAAGTTATAGTTGATCCAAGAAGAATGAAGTCCTTGACAACTTCAATGTTTTCTCCGTTGAAAAGCATGTTGTTTATTGGTCCAAGGGTGAAGATTTTTGTTTTCTTGACATTGGGATGTAATGCATACCGAAGGCTGTGCTCTTTGATCTTCATCAGTAAATGCTTTAAGTCCTATTCACTTTCAGCAAGCAAGGTTGTATCATCCACATATCACGGGTTGCTAATTAATCTTCCTCCAATTCGGATGCCACATTTTTCTTCATAGAACCCAGCTTCTTGGATTATTTGCTAAACATACAGGTTGAATAAGTATGATGAAAGGATAAAACCTTGCACACCTTTCTTAATTTTAAACCATTCAGTGTTCCCATGTTCCTTTAGAACAACTTGGTATATGTACAGATTCCTCATGAGCACAATTAAGTGTTCCGGAATACTCATTCTTCACAATGTTGTCCATAGCTTGTCATGATCCACACAATCAAAAGCCTTTGCGTAGTCAATAAAGCACAGGTACACATCTTTCTTCTATTCTCTGCTTTCAGCCAAGATCCATCGGACATCAGAAATGATATCCCTCATTCCATGGCCTCTTCTGAAACGGGCTTGAACCCCTGTAAGTTCTAAGTCAATGTATGCTTGCAGCCGTTTCTGTATTACCTTTAGTAAAAGTTACACAAATGGGATATCAAAGAGATTGTCCAGTGATTTCCATATTCCATTGGGTTACCTCTCACTGGAATGGGCACAAACATGGATCTCTTCCAGTCAGTCAGCCAGATAGTTGTCTTCCAAATTTCTTGGCAGAGATGAGTGAGTGCCTCTTGTGCTACCTCACTTTCTTGAAAGATTTCAATTTTTATCCCATGAATTCCTGGAGTCTTGTTCTTTGCCAATTCCTTCAATGCAACTTGGACTTCCTCTGTCAGTATCATTGGCTCTTGATCATATGCTACCTCTTGAAATGGTTGAACATTAAACATTTCCTTTTGATACAGTGACACTGTGTATTCCTTCCATCTTCTCTTGACGCTTTTTGCATCATTAAATAATTTGCCCAAAGAATCCTTCAATAACGAAAGTCGAGGCTTGAATTTTTCTTCAGTTATTGAGAAATGCTGAGCATGTTCTTCCTTTTTGGTCTTCTGACTCCAGATCTTTGCACATTTTGTTGTAATATTTGGCTTTATCTTCTTGAGCTGATCTTTGAAATTTTTTTTCAGCTCTTGGACCTCGTCATTTCTTCCATTTGCTTTAAAATCTCTATGATGCAAAGCAAGTTTCAATGTCTCTTCTGACATCCATTTTGACCTTTTCCTTCTTTCTTGTCTTCTCAATGACTTTTTGCTTTCTTCATGGACGATGTTCTTGATGTCATCCCACAACTCTTCTGGTCTTTGGTCTTTAGTGTTTAATGCATCAAATCTGTTCTTCAAATTCAAGTTCATATTTTGGCTCTAGTAGACTTGTTTTCATTTTCTTCAGTTTCAGTTGGAATTTGCATATCAGTAATTGATGGTCTGTTCCACAGTCTGCCCTTGGCCTTGTTTTCACTGATGAAATGGAGCTTTTCCATCTTCTCCTTCCACAGATGTAGTCAATTTGATTTCTATGTGTTCCATCTGGCGAGGTCCATGTCTATAGTCGTCTCTTATGCTGTCTAAAGAAGCTATTTGAAATAAACAAATAATTTGTCTTGCAGAAATCTATCATTCATTCTCCAGCATCATTTCTATCACCAAGTCCAAATTTTCCAACTACTGGTTCTTCCTCTTTGCTCCCAACCTTTGCATTCCAATCACCAGTAATGAGCAATACATCTTGATTTCATATTTGATCGATTTCAGATTGAAGATGTTGTTAGAATTCTTCTATTTCATCTTCACTGGCTTTAGTGGTTGATGCATAAATTTGAATAATAGTGGTATCAACTGGACTTCCCTGTAAGCGCATGAACATTATCCTATCACTGACAGCATTGTACCTCATGACTGATCTGGATATGTTCTTTTTGACAATGAATGCAACACCATTCCTCTTCAATTTGTCATTCCCTGCATAGTAAACCATGTGGTTGTCAGATTCAAAATAGCCAATACCAGTCCATTTCAGCTCACTAATGCCTAAGATATTGATGTTGATGCATTTCATTTCATTTTTGACAAGTTCTAATTTTCCCAGATTCATACTTCATACATTCCACATTCTGATTTTCAATGGATGTTTACAGCTGTTTCTCTTCATTTTGAGTTGTGACCCATCAGCAAATGAAGGTTCTGTGCACGTTTCTCCCCCTAGCTTAACTTTATTCACGTTATCATGGTCAATTCTACTTTGAGGAGGCATTTTTTTTTCCACAGTTGTATTCTGAGTGCCTTCCTACCTTCCAATCCTGTATTTGACAGTATTTCTCTGCTATTCATAGAGTTTTCAGAAACTAGCAATTCGGAAATAGTTAGTCACTCTTTCTTCCTAGTCTGTCTTTCTCTGGAAGCTCATCTGAAACCTGTCCACCATGGGTGACCCTGCTTGCTATTTAAATACTGGTAGCAGAGCCCTCAGAATCACAGAAACTCAATCTACCACAGCACTATAGACAGATGAGTGGTGGCCGTTAGGTTTTATGTCAATACTGTCACTTTAAATTTTGATATCAATCTTGATACAATCCTGATATAATCAAGATACAATCAAGTTTTTCTCTCCTGATACAATCAATCATGATATAATCAAGATATTCTCTCCCAAGATGGCGGCTCTGGGAACAGCTGAGTGTCTTGATCCAGAAAACAATGGATTTCTGGATTCTCCTGCAAATTCGCCAGCTATAAACACTCTGATCCTCCGATCTTCCAAACATACATTTATATTTGTTTCAGAGTTTCAACACCATCTCGTGTGTCCTCTTGGCCCAGTATTCCATGTTGTTGATGGAGTTCCTCACTACACGTCTACACTATCTGCCATCTTGAAGGTGCAAAACCTGGTAGTGTAGTGGTTAAGAATCTGGCTGTGAACCCCACAGTCAGCAACTCGAATCCACCAGGCCCCCCGCAGGAGAGAGATGAGGCTTTCTGCTCCTTGCAGTTAAAATGGACTTGGAGTCTGGTGCATCAACCCACAGCACCACACCAGAACGTTGCTTCGAAGATCTCGCTGCTTCGTTGATCTCGCTGCTATCCTTTATGTTAGTCTAACCTAATCCATTCTGTTTGTTGTTAGCATAACTAGAACCAAACTGACAAATAGAATTTGTCAGAAAAGTTGATAAAGTTTGCAAACATTAGAAGGGAGCTGATTCCTCTTTTAGGACATAAATAATTTTCATTTGACTCCCAAATCCATGAGGTGAAAAAATAAAGAAAGAAGAAAAACAGAAATTTGAGGATAAGGTGTTCCTGTTGTTATTAAGTGCCACTGAGTCAATTCTGAACCATATCAACACTGTATAGGGTTTCCAAGGTGCAGCTGATAAGCTTGAACCACTGATCTTGCAATTCCAATGACTTTGCAGTCTGATGCATTAGACCACAGTATAAGAGCATGGAAAATATTGAGATAAATTTTATGCTTGCTAAGTAACTATTAAAATATGTGGTGTTTCCATACAAGTTTTATTATAAATAAATCTGCATGAGGATGAACATCTGGAAAGACATTGTGCCTAGTAAAGTAGAGGGTCAGAGAAAATAAGGATAACCCTCAATGAGATGGGTTGACATTGTGAGTGTGAAAATGGGTTCAAATATATGGACAATTATAAGGAGGATGGAAGATCAGGAAATTTTGTGGTCTGGTGAACCCAATGTCAGAACAGTCTTGATGGCATTTAAAAAAAGAATTCAAAATAAAAAGTTCCAAAATATATTGTAAGAGGTGGGGCTTGATGGTGGATTAATCAGAATCACTGTGTAGACCACTACCTTTAATAACACAGAATACCAGACTAAGTTTGTTAAGGCGCAGTCTCAGAACTCAGAACTACATATAAAGAATATTTAGAAGAATTGAAGGCTAACTGCTAGTAGAATTTGTAACAGAAGTAAGAAAGATGGTGTTTTCTGATCTGCAGTTGCCATCAGGTGCCAAAGCAGTCATCTTGGGCATGATGGAGTTGATAAAAAAACAGGGATGTAGTCCCTTAGAAGGGGTCTGGCTGATCATCTGAAATAAAGTGTGAAAACAAATTTTTTTTTCTATTCATTTGTCTCTCACTATCTATGAACTATCACTCTGGTGACTAGAGGGTGTGCCTGATCGAGTGGACACCCTCCACCCCCAGAGGGTTAATCTACATGTGTGCATGGATCTGCTCAGCAAAGACCATTGGGCTTAGAATTAAGGAAGGGGAGGAGTTAACAGGAACTGATTAAAAGTATATGGTCTCCCAGAATGGCTCCAGTCAGCTGAGAGATGGGCATTAAAGTCATAATCACACTTTGCTATGGGATTTTTGTTTTGTTTTGTTTTTCTGATTACAGAATGTAGTATCCAATCAATTTATTTGATGCTGTTGTTTTTGTTTTTTGTTTTTGGTCCCCCTTTTACTTGGGGAGGGGGGATCTTTCTCTCCCTACATTACCCAAGAAGAGATAGCAATTGTGGTCACATAGCTAAGCTTTAACCACACCTTATAAAATACCACCATCCAAGATCCAATAACATTTACTATACACCAGATAGACAGCCAACACTTGCTATAGTTACTATGAGTTGAGTAATAAGAAAAGTGAAAAGGGAAGCAAACTCCTGATCACATCTACTGGGAGGCAATCAGAACAGTTAATAATAAATACATCAACATGCATTCGTCTAATTATTTTTTTATTATTATTATTGTGAACTGAATGATAGTTTACATGGGAGAACATCAGCTTTACACTATTGTTTCATTGTAATGATTACAATCTACTCAGTGCATAATCATTCCAAAGTATTTGCTTCCATTCCCTCTGTTTTTGTTTTTGTTGTTGTTGTTTTGGGTGTGGGAGAGATGATGTACACTAAAACACCCAGGAATATATAATAATTTAAACAACCAAAGGCCACATTCTGTAAATCTGCCTGCTGGCTGCCAGCACCCAGTCTCTGTCTTTCCATGAGTCCAGAGTCCTTGATTTCTCCCTCTATCCATGTCCTCATCTCTGTCTCCATCTCTGGTGCCACTGCTTCTCTGGATAGGATCCTACATTTCACTTGTGCTCTTCTCTTTGATGGTCCTACAGCCCTCTGTTCGTGGACTATAAAATTAACTATTTAAGCGTTTTTGTTACAAAATGTCTACCTTTATATTTGTGACTGTCACAATTAGTCATGATAATAATTATTCACTATTGAATAATAGGAGTCTTATACCCATCTCCTTTTACTGGACCCATCTGGACATGATGACAACTATTCAGTAGGGACTCTACCTTCCCTTGTATACTCTGATATGAAAGTCCTTCTTGAAAATTTGTAAGCCAGTCACTTCATGTCTTTATCACTCCCTCATTTTAGGCAGCCACTGTCTAACTTGCCCATCCCTATCTACCCTGTATATGCAGAGGATAGGAGTGACACTTGTTGTGAATACTCCTTCCTCTCAGTTGATATTTTGAGCTACTACACCCATAACTATAGGTCAAGTTACTCAAATTGTGGCAATTTACAATCATTTCCCTTATCAAAAATCATATTTTATCCTCTTCTAGTTGCATTATGATTATCAATCCATTGAGGATAGGTCAAATGGGTACTATCTGAAAGTTCGGGTGCATCTCCCCTCAGTTCATATAAGCTGGATGCTTCTTCAATCTCAGCTTTAGCCCTCCATGACTGTGCCTTTTTCCATGGACTCTGGAGTTCCCAGGTTTCACCACACTTTGGACAGACCAGCCCTTTCTCTTCTACCTCTCATCTCCAGGTCAACAGGAGTCTATGGTACGTGGTTGAACTCAACCCATTTCCTCATTTCTGCCTTTCCCCCTCTTCCACTCACCACGAGACCAATGTTGTCACCAGCAAGCTTACACATTCATCTAATTATTTTAAATACATCTAATTACTGAAAATCCCCAGGAAACAACTGAAGATATTGGTATGTGTTCAATTCAGCTAAGATCGAAGAGCAAGTAGAAAAAATGATTAAAAAAAAAAATCTGATGAAAGTCTAAGAATCATGTAAGAAAAAATGAAGAGGAATAACTTGAGAATTAATAGCATTCTGGAGCAGGAAGAATCCACAGAAGAGATTGTTGACGAAAATTTCTGAGATCTCCTAAATAATGAAAAGATAAGATTTCAAGAAGCACAATGAATCCCAGGAAGAATAGACCCCAAAAGACAGTCACCAAGATATATCATAACCAAGCTATCCAAAAACAAAAATAGGAAGAGAATCCTGTAATCAGCTAAAGAAAAAAGAAGTGTTACTTACAAAGGCAAACAGATTAGATTAAGCTCCTATCTCTCAGCAGAAACCATGAAGGCAAGAAGGCAATGGAGAGACATACATAAAACCCTGAAAGGAAAAAAAAAAAAAAAAAAGACTGCCAATGAAGAATCATCTACCCAGTAAGCTGTCAATCAAACATAACAGTGTAATAAAAACATTCCTGGATAAACAGAAGCTAAGAGATTTTTCAATGTCAACCCAGTGTTTCAAAATATCCTAAACAGAATCCTTTAGGCTGAGAACAACCAGAACAGACAACAACCAGAGTTTGACAAATGTGGTCACACCACCCAGAACAAAAGTACAAGAAAGAATTCAGAGAATATGGGAAGTCAGATGATGATCAAAACAATTAAAATGTGAAAGAACGGGGGGAAAAAAACATAGAAATGGAGATCCAGTCAGTGAGGCAGTCAGGTAGATTGCAGGATAAAATAGACTGTTTTAAATGGAGAAAAAATTTAATAGAATATAAGGTAACCTCAGAGAAAATTAATACTTCACAACATACCAAGAAAATGAGAATCCAAGAAGAACAGGGAAATGTTAAAACTATGGAGAAACTGACAAAAAAGAACATAAAATACATGAGCTCAGCACATGAAGGCATGCAAAACAAAATAATCAGCAGCAACACAAAAAACAAGCATAATGACAGCAATTAATTCATACCTATCTATAATTACACTGAATGTCAATGGATTAAATGCACCACTTAAGAGACAGAGAGTGGCAGAATGGATAAGAACACAGATCCTTCAATATGCAGTCTGCAAGAGACACAACTTACACACAAATTTAAAAAAAAAAATTAAAAGTTAAAGGATGGAAAAAAATATACCAAGCTAATTGCAATCAAAAGCAAGCAAGAGAGGCAATACTTATCTCTGATAAAATAAATGTTAAGGCAAAAACTAGCATAGAGATAAAGAAGGGCATTATCACATAATAAATGTCTATGATTCCAATGTAAGTGCCCCCAAATATATAAACAAACCCAAATAGAATTGATGAAAGAAATATACAAATCTACAATAATAGTGGGAGATTTTAATACATCACATTTGAAAAAAATGATAGAAAAACCAGAAAGTAACTTGACAAAGACACAAAGGAACTAAACAACACAATCAACCAACTTGACCTCATAAACAAATATAGTGCATTCATCATAAAAATAGCACAATACACATTCTTTTACAGTGCACATGAAACATTCTCCAGAATTGACAATATGTTAGATCACAAAACAAGCCTCCATAAATTTAGAAACATCAAAAAACTACAAAGTACCTTCTCAGATCATAATGCTATAATATCAGAAATCAACAATAGGAAGAACAAGGAAATAAAGTCAAATACATGGAAACTGAATAACACCCTGCTTAAAAATTACTGAGTAGTAGAACAAATAAAATGTGAATTCACAAAATTCCTAGAAACAAATGAGAATGAAAGCACAGTATACCAAAATCTTTGGAATGAAGCAAAAGTAGTTAGGAGAGGTCAGCTTGTTGCAATAAATACACACATCCAAAAAGAAAGAACAACGAAAATCAGAATAACACAATACCTACAACAAAGAAAACCTACAATCACCAATTTAAAAAAAAAAAAAAAAGATTAGAACAGAAATAAATGATATAGAAATCAGAAAAACTAGAAAAAGAATCAACAGGACAAAAAACTGGTCCTTTGAAAGGCTTTAAAAAATTCACAAACCAAGGCAAATCTAAAAAATTAAAACAAGGAGAACATACAAAGTACACGTATAAGAAATAATATGAGTGATATCACAACAGAACCAATGGAAATAAAAAGGATAATAACACAATATTATGAAGAGTTGTACTCTAACAAATTTGAAAATCTAAAGGAATTTAATATATTCTTAGAAAAAACATGACCTACCTAAACTTACACAGAGTGAAGTAGAAAATTTGAACAGACCTATAAGAAAAGAAGAAATTGATCAAGTCATAAATGAAATACCAAGGAAAAAAGCCAAGGTCCAGATGACTTCACTAGTGCATTGTACCAAACATTGAGGAAAGAGCTGTCACCAATTATATTCAAATTGTTCCAGAATATAGAAAATAATGGAAAGCTTCCTAATACATTTTATGAAGCAAGCATAATCCTCATACCAAAACCAGGGAAGAACATCACTAAGAAAGAAAATTATAGACCAGTAACCCTCATGAACATAGATGCAAAAATTCTCAAAAAATCTTAGGCAACAGAATTCAACAACACATCAAAAAAATAGTACATCATGACCAAGTGAGATTCATGTCAGGGATGCAAGGATGGTTCAATATCAGGAAAACAATCAATGTAATACACCATAAAAAAAAAAAAAAAAGGGACAATATCCAAGTAATCATATCAATTGACGCAGAAAAGACATTTGAAAAAAATCCAACATCCATTCTTGATGAAAAATACTCAACAAAGTAGGAATTGATAGTATTCCACAACATAATTAAGAGTATATATACAAAACCACAGCCAACATCACACTCAATGGAGAGAACCTGAAAGCCTTCCCTTTGCAAATAGGAACCAGACAATGTTGACCTTTATCACCACTCCTATTCAATATTGTGTTGGAAGACTTAGCCAGAGTTATAAGGCAAGATAGGAAAATGAAAGGCATCCAAATTAGCAAAGAGGAAGTAAAACTCTCTCTATTTGCAACTGATATGATACAATACATAGAAAACCCCAAAGGCTCACCAAAAAAACTACTAGAACTCTTTGGAAGATTCAGCAAAGTGGTATGGTACAAGATCAACATAAAAAAAATCCATTTGGATTCCTCTAAATTGATGACAGCACTGAAAAGGATATTAGGAAAGCAATACCATTTACAAGAGTCAACTAAAGCATGACATATTTTCTAGAAAACCTAACCAGAGAAACAAAATACCTAAACAAAGAAAACTAAAACAAAACAAAACAAAAAACTACTACAAGAAAGCAAAAGAGACTTGTAAAAATGAAATAGAAGAATAGACCATATTCCTGGATAGGAAAACTTTACAGTGTGAAAATGTCAATATTTTCCAAAACAATCTACAGATATACCACAATCCCAATCCAGATTCCAATGACATTCTTTAAAGAGATGGGAAAAATTATTACAAACATTTTATGGGAAGAAAAGAGACCTAGGATAAAGCAAAGCACTGCTTAAGAAGAAGAGCAAAGTTGGAAGCCTCTCACTCCCTGATTTGAAATTTACTCCATGGCTACAGTGGTCAGAGATAACCTGGTACTGGTATAATGAAAGATAAATAGATCAATGGAATAGACTTAAGAATCCAGAAATGAATCCATCCACATACAGGAAACTGATCTTTGACAAAGGGCCAAAGTACACTGAATGGAGAAGATTTAGTTTCTTCAACAGATGGTGTTGTCAGAACTGCAAATTAATATGCAAAAGATTGAAACAAGATGTTTATCTCACACCATACACAAATACCAATTCAACACAGATTAAAGACCTAAATGTGAGTCCCAGAAAATAAAAGTCATCAATGAAAAAATAGGGACACAGGAGGCACTCACTCATCTCTGCCATGAAATTTGAAAGACAATTATATGACCAACTGATTGGAAGATATCCGTATTTGTGCCCATTCCAAAGAGAGGTGACCCAACAGAATGAGGAAATCATTGGACAACCTCTTTTACATCTCATGCAAGTAAAGAATTACAAAAGGTAATACAGAAACAGCTACAAGCATACATTGATAGAGAACTTCCAGAGGTTCAAGCTAGATTCAGAAGATGCAGTTGAACGAGGGATATCATTGCTGATGTCCGATGGATCTTGGCTGAAATTAGAGAATATCAGAAAGATGTTTACCTGTGCTTTATTGACTACCCAAAGACTTTCGACTATGTGGATCATGACAAGCTATGGACAACATTGCGAAGTATGAGTACTCTGGAACACTTAATTGTGCTCACGAGGAATCTGTACCTGGACCCAGAGGTTGTGGATCAAACAGAACATGGGAACACCGAATGGTTTAAAATTTAGAAAGGTGTGCAACAAGGTTGTATTCTTTCACCATACTTATTCAACCTGTATGCTGAGTCAATAATCCGAGAAGCTGGGTTATATGAAGAAAAACATGGCATCAGGATTGGAGGAAGACTCATTAGCAACCTGTGACATGCATATGATACAACCTTGTTTGCTGAAAGTGAAGAAGACTTAAAAATATTTAAAGATGAAGATCAGAGACCACATAACCTTCAGTATGGGTTGCATCTCAATGTTCAGAAAGCAAAAATCCTCACCGCTAGACCAGTACACAATATTCTTTTCAACGGAGAAAAGATTGAAGTTGTCAAGGACTTCATTTTTCTTGAATCAACTATCAACATTCATGGAAGCAGCAGTCAAGAAATGTAACCATGCATTGCATTAGGCAAATCTGTTGCACAAGACTTATTAAAGTGTTGATGCCCAAAGATGTCAGCTTGAAGACTAAGGTGTGACTGATTCAAGTGATGGTATTTTCAATAACCTCATATGCATATGAAAGCTGGACAGTGAATAAGGAAAGCCATAGAAGAATCAATGCTTTTAAGTTATGGTGTTGGAGGACAATATTGCAAGTGTCATGGGTTGCCAAAAGAACCAACGGATCTGTTGGAAACTTGTTGGAAGAAGTGCAGCCAGAGTGCTCCTTAGAGGCCACGATGGCCTTACTTCATCTCTCATATTTTGGACACATTGTAAGGAGGGACCAGTCGCTGGAGAAGTATATGATGTTTGGTAAGGTGGAGCATCAGATAAAAAGAGGAAGACCCCCAGCGAGATGGATTGGCAAAGTGGCAGCATCATTGAACTCAAGTGTGGTAACAATTGTGAGATTGGCAAGATTGGCCTAGGATCAGGAGGTGTTTCATTCTGCTGTGCATAAGATTGCTATAAGTTGGTACCAACTCAATGGCACCTATCAACAACAACAACAACAAATTACAGGAGACACTCAGACTACCAAGAATTGCATAAACAAAAGAAGACATAATAGATGATTGGGAAATATTCAAAATTAGAAATTTATGTGCATCAAAAAGATGTTACTATCTCAGCAAAATCCTAGCCAACAGAATATAGCAGCACATCAAAAACATAATACATCATGATCACGTGGGATTCATATCAGGGATGCAAGGATGGTTCAACATTAGAAAAGCAATCAGTGTAATCGACAATATAGATAAGAAAAAAGCAAAGAACCCATGATCATTTCGATTGATGAAGAAAGGGCATTTGACAAAATCCTGATAAAAGCACCCAGAAAAGTAGGAATTGAAAGGAAACTTGTAATTAAGAGCATATATGCAAAACCAACAGCCTACTTTGCTCTCAATGGAGAGAAACTGAAAGCCTTCCCTCTGCGAACAGAAGCCAGACGATGATGTCCTTTGTCACCACTCCTAGTCAACATTGTGCTGGAAGCCAGAACTATATAGCAAGACAGGGAAATTAAAGGCATTCAAATTGGCAAAGAGGAAGTAAAACTCCCTCTATCTGTAGATGATATGATCCTATACATAGAAACCCCAAGACGCAATTAAAAACTACTAGATCTCATTGGAAGATTCAGCAAAGTGGCAGGATATTAGATCAACATACAAAAATCAGTTGGACTCCTCTATACCAAAAATGGAAGTACTGAAAAAGACATTAGGAGGAACAAATAAGATGGTGGGACAGGTAGAAGTGCAGTGAGGAGTTTCATCAGCAACAATATGGAATACCAGACCAAGCAGGCTCAGGGGATGGTTCCAGAACTCTGAACCACATTTAAAGGAATATTTAGAAAGTTGGAAGGCTTACAACTAGGGGAATTTGTAGTAGAAGCAGGAAATTCATTGCTTTCTAATTCAATATGTTTTGCTGTTCCCTGAGCCACCATCTTGTGCAAGACCAAGTAGGGAAAGAATCAGAGCAGCCTTGGACACCTGAAAGAACCACAGAGATAAAGATGTGGAGATTCTTTTCTTTTTTTTAAATCTCTTCATTGGTCTCTTGCTGTCTGTGCACCTCCATTCCAGTGACTAGAGCGGGTACCTGAGCGAGTGGACGCCGCACTTCCACCCCCACCCTGGAGGGTTCTACTATGCATGTGCAGTGACCGCCTCAAAATTTGAAGTGACAGTTTCCACTTAAAACTCAATGGCAGTGCAATCCAGCCAAAGACAGCTCTGAACTGTTTATCACTAGGAAAAAGGTCTGAAGAGGATTGTGGAGCAGGACAGACAGACCAAAAAGGAAATAGGCCAAAAATTAAATCCACAGTTATGTCACAACAAACAGTGGCATCTTGAAATTTCTCAAGAAGAAGAGTGAAAAGGGAAACCCATCTCCTGATCACAACTACCTGGAGGCAATCAGAAAGCATGAAAAATAACAAAATACAAACCCATCTAAGTATTAAGGCCACAGATAACTCCTGAATATGCCCAAAAAACAGAAACAGATGACCATATCTGCACATGTCCAGAAATGAGATCAAGTGGCTGAGGCAAATGAGCTGGAAGTAGACCTATACTCCAAACTGGAAGATAGGTAGGCTTTGGAAATGCCTGAGAAGGAATTCAGAAAAATGATTATAAAATGTATCAAAACACTTTACAATGGAGTTGACAAAAAATAAAGAAGAAGTCAGGAAAGTGCTACGGAAATGATCAAATAAGATAGATTCAGCACTGAAAACAACTCAAAACCTACAGAAAGAGGTCCAAATGATTAATAATAGATTATTAGAAATGGACAATACACTGAAAAGGCAAAGGAATAGAATTGAAAAGATAGAAGCCAGAATTAGTGAGCTAGAAGATAAATTTCTCAATACTACTAAGATAGATGAGCAAGCACAAAAAAGAATAAAAATATCTGTAGAAGGCCTAAGATTCATGCTGGACAACATGAAGAGGAATAACTTAAGAATAACGGGCATGCCAGAATAGGAAGAATCACACAAGTCCACAGAGAAGACAGTTGAAGAGCTCCTGGAAGAAAATTTCCCTAACATCTTGAAAAATGGAAAGATAAACATTCAAGAAGCTCAATGAACTCCAGGAAGGATAGACCCTAAAATAAATCACAGGACATATAATAATCAAGCTATCCAAAATCAAACATAAGGACAGAATCCTGAAAGCAGCTAGGGAAAAGAGGAGTGTAACATACAAAGGCAAGCAAATCAGATTAAGCTCAGATCTCTCAACAGAAACCATGCAGGCAAGAAGGCAATGCGCAAACATATATAAACCCAAGAAAGAAAAAACAAACAAAAAAAACTGCCTACCAAGAATCCTCAACCCAGGAAAGCTGTCAATCAAATATGATAGTGTAATCAAAACATTCCAGGATAAGCAGAAGCTAAGGGATATGTCAAAGCCAGCCCGGCTATGAAAAACATCCTAAAGGAAGTTCTGTGGACTGAGAAACAACAAGACCAGACAATAACCAGAGAATGACGTACATGGCAGCATCACTGTGAACTCAGTCCACAAATGGAAGAGTCAAGAACAGAATAAAATTAAAAGAAGAGGGGCTCTGGTAGGTCAGTCTATGATCAAAATGCTTACAATGTGAAAGAAGGTAAACATAGAGGATAGAGATCCAGGTGGTGAGAAGGTCAGATAGATTACAGGATAAAATAGAATGTCTTAAATGGAGGGAAGAGTTAATAGAATATGAGGTAACCACAATAGTGGGGTTGTGGTAAGGGGTTTGGTTCGGGTGTTGGGGAGGGCAACACAAAATGGGGGAGGAAGTGGAAGAACAAGATAAATAGGGGAACACTGAGACAGATGTTCATGGCCTAAGTGGGACAGAGTAAATAGTGATGCATGCTTAACATTGGAACAACAGGGCTCTGTGATACAGGGATCTAGGCATAGTTTGAAGAGGAGAAATGATACTATAATGCTTGACTGTCTTATGAATATTGGTTTCACTTGCGTACGATTCTAAAATATACACTTCAGTGAGATGGAAGAAATGTTAGGAAACATGATTACAGAAAACTTGTAAGCCCATTTTCAGCCTATAACTGATTGGAATACCTAAAAGGGGTTCTAGAACTTGCCCAGTGAAATAGGCCTATTGCAAAGCCTTTGCAGAATATAGGACCTTAGGTGGAATCCTGAGTCCCATCTGGAACCTTATGAGGTGGGACATTCCCACTAGCAAGGACAAGTAGACCAGCCTGGAACAGCTAGAGCAACAGAAGATACATCTTCAAAGAAGCATATCAGGAAAAAACCAAAACAAAAATGTCAGAATGGCTGGCTACTACAAGAATAAGCAAGCTGTTCAACAGGAAGCCATCAAGGCAAGCAGTCAATTTCCTTCAGGACAAACTCCCCTGTAAGACTCTTTGTGTACCACTTTCCTGCTTCACAAAGATAGCATTGATAAATCACATTAGCACAGGGAAAATGGAGGAGGTATGTAGGGCATGGGCATGAAATTTAATACTTCATGTTTAAAAAGCCAAATTCTTAGTGTTTTTCATTTATTCGATTAATTGTTTTATACTTAATGGGGAAAAAAGGTAGGGTAAACAGTTACAACGTTTGTATATCCTAAGTCAGACTGCCATTTTTCTACGTTAAAAATAGCACAATTCATGAAAGCAAGTTGAATGAAATGAAGCGCAGTTAGCATCAGGGAAGATTCTAGGATTATTTGATGTTTTGGGTGCTTATATTGAGGCTCTAATTTTATGATCTCTTCCAAGAATAATTATTAAAACAGGAAAGTTTGGATGGGCTTTTTTATTCATCCATTGCTAATAAATCTTAGAAAATGAATGATCTTTCTAAATGCTACAGAGTTGTTGTTGTTGTTGTTGTTAAGTACCGTGGAGTTGGTTCTGACTCATAGCGATCCTGTACAGGATTTCCGAGGCTATAATTCTTTACAGGAGCAGAAAGCCTCATCTTTCTCCCATGGAACGGCTGGTAGTTTCAAACTGCGGACCTTGAGACTAGCAGCCTGATTGCTAATCACAATTAATTCTTAAAATGAAAAAGGGCAATGTTCATTAAACTAGTCCTTAGCTAAGTAGCTCTGGTTGCATAGTGGTTACGCATCAGTTGTGAACCTTAAGGTCAGCGGTTCAAAACTACAAGCTGCTCTGCGGGAGAAAGAGAGGCTTTCTGCTCCCACAAAGATTTACAGCCTCGGAAACCCTGTACAGGGTCACTATGAGTCAGAACAGACTCCATGGCATATAACCACCACCACCATACTTGGATTATATTTTATCAAAATGACTTAAAATTGGAACATACAGAATTGTTGGAAGAAAACAAAGTCATCAGGAAATCCAATTTATCAAAATGTCTTATACACACACACTCTGTATTTGAATTTTAGCAAAAGAGACAATTAGCCATCACTCATCTGTCACTTCTACTACTTGTCTTTCCCTTTGTTGTACTGTGGTGGTTTGCATTTTGCTGTGATTCTGGAAGCCATGTCATTGGTATTTTAAATACCATCAGGGTCAACCATGGTGGACAGGTTTCATATGCATTTCTAGATGAAGACTGACAAGGAAGAAGAGACAGACTACTTCTGAATATTTAGTCATGGAAAATGTTATGAATAGCAAGGGAATATTGTTAGCATCTGAATTTTGAGTATTGAAACAAGATGAATAGCACCAGAATATTTTAAGATGAACCCCTCTGGGTGGAAGGCACTCAAAATATGATTGAGGAAGAGCTACTTCCTCAATTAGAGTAGACTGCAATGATGCAAACAGAGTGAAGACTTCAGGACTTTTATTTGCTGATGAGATACAACTTAAAATGAAGAGGGACAGCTATAAACATCCATTAATAATCAGAACATGGAATTATGAAGTATAAATCTAGGAAAATTTGAAAATGAAATTGGACACATAAACATTGATATCTTAGGCATTGGTGAGCTGAAATGCACTGGTATTGCCTATTTTAAATCTAACAATCACGTGGTTTACTATGCCATGAATGAAAACTTGAGGAGGAATGAAGTCACAGTCATCATCAAAAAGAACTTATTAAGACTTTTTGTGTTGAAGTACAACACTGTCCATGATAGGATATTATCCTTATGCCTACTGGGAAGACCCGTTAATATCACTATTATTCAAATTTACACACCAACCACTAAACTTAGTGATGATGAAATTGAAGAATTTACCAACTTTTTCAGATGAAATTGATCACACAAGCAATAATTTTTTTTATATATAATGAATGATGATTAGCATACAGAGGTTGGAATCAAAGAGGAAGGAACAGTAGTTAGAAAATACGGCCTTGGTGATAGAAACAATGCTGTAGATTGCATGACAGAATTTTGCAAAACCAATGACTTCTTCATTGCAAATACATTTTAAACAATATAAAAGAGAATTATATACATGAACCTCACCAGAATACACAGAAATAAAATTGATTATTTCTGCAGAACGACATCCATATCATCAGCCAAAAGAAGGCTAGGGGCAAAGGGTGGAACAGACTCTCAGTTTTTCATACGCAAGTTCAGGCTGAAGATGAAGAAAATGAAAACAAGTCCATGAGAGCCAAAATATAAACTTGACTATATCCCACCTATATTTGTAGATCATCTGAAGAACAAATTTCATATATTAGACACTAAGGACCAAAGAACAAAAGAGTTGTGTACTGCATCAAGAACATCATACAGGAAGAAGGCAAATGTTCATTAAGAAGACAAGAAGGAAAAGACCAAAATGGATGTCAGAAGAGACTTTGAAACTTGTTCTCCAGTATAGAGATGCTAAATCAAATGAAAGAAATGACAAGGTAAAAGAACTAAATAGAAAATTTCAAAACGCATCTCAAAATGACAGTTAAATATTATAAAGAAATGTGCAAAGATCTGGAATTAGAAAACCAAAAGGAAAGAACACACTCAGCATTTCTCAAGCTAAGCAAACTGAAGAAAAAATTCAAGCCTCAACTTGCAATACTGAGCTATTCTATGGAGTCGTAGTGTGGATTAATGTGTCAGACTGCAAAGCCAATTGAACTGAAAGGTCGGTGGTTCAAGTACACCAGCTGCTCCTTGAAAACCCTATACAGGGCCACTATAGGTCAGAATCAACTTGATAGCACTTAACAACAACAACAACATGGGCAGAATATTGAATGATGCATAATACATAAAAAAATGGAAGAAATACACAGTCACTTTACTAAAAATAAATGGTCAATGTTTAACCATTTCAAGAGGTAACATATAATCAAGAGCCAATGATACTGAAGGAAGAAGTCCAAGATTCATTGAAGGCATTGACAAAGAACAAGACTCTGGGAATTGATAGAATACAAATTGAAAAATTTCAACAAAGTGATGAAGCACTGTAGGCATTCATAAATCTACAAGGTATTTTGAAGACAGGCAACTGAACAATTGATTGAAAGAGATCCAAATTTATGCCATTTATGCCCATTCAAAAAAGAGGTGACCCAATGGAAAGTGGAAGTCATCATACAATATTATTAATATGTAATACAAATTAATTTTGCTAAAGATCATCCAAAAATAACTGCATACATACATTGACAGAGAACTAGCAGAGATTCAGTCCAGACTCAGATGAGGGCATGGAATGAGGGATATCATTATTGATATTAGATGGATCCTGTCTGAAAGCTGACAATATCAGAAAGATGTTTTGTTGCTGTTATTAGGTGCTATCAAGTCAGCACTGACTCGTAGCAACCTTACGCACAGCAGGACAAAACTGCCCTATCCCGGGCCAACCTCACTACTGTTGCCACACTTGAGTCCATCGATGCTACCACTTGGCCAATCCATCTCATTGGGGGTTTTCCTCTTTTTCTCTGACCCTCCACCTTACTAAACATGATATCGTCCTCCAGGGACTGGTCCCCCTGACAATATGTCCGAAGTATGAAAGAGGAAATTTGGCCATCCTGGCCTCCAAGGAGCCCTCTGGTTGCACTTCTTCCAAATCTGTGCTTAATTGACTATGCAAAGTCAGTCAGTTGTGTGGATCATGAAAAGATACAGACAGCATTGCAGAGAATAACTATTCTGGAACATTTATTTGTGCTCATGAGGAACCTGTACATAGACCAAAAGACAGTTATTTGAACTGAACTAGGGAAAACTGAATGTTTTAATATTGGCAACAGTAGGCACCAGGGTTGTATTCTATCACACACCTTTCTTAATTTTAAACCATTCAGTGTTCCCATGTTCTGTTCAAAAAACTGTCTCTTGGTCCATGTACAGATTCCTCAAGAGCACATTTAAGTGTTCCAGAATACTCATACTTCACAATGTTGTGATAGCTTGCCATGAGCCACACAATCGAAAGCCTTTGCATAGTCAATAAAGCACAGATAAACATCTTTCTGGTATTCTCTGCTTTCAGTCAAGATTCATTGGACATCAGCAATAATAGCCCTCATTTCATATCCTCTTCCGAATCTAGCTTGAACCTCTCTAAGTTCTCTGTCAATTTATGCTGGCAGCAGTTACTGTACTACCTTTAGTAAAACTTCACTCACATGAGATGTCAAAGATATTGTCTGATGATGTCTGCATTCCATTGGGTCACCTTTCTTTGGAGTGGGTACAAATATGGGTCTCTTCCAATCAGTCGGCCACATAGTTGTCTTCCAAATTTCATGGCATCACTTTCTTGTAAGATTTCAATATTTATTCCATCAATTCCTGGTGCCTGGTTCTTTGTCAATTCCTTCAATGTACCTTGGACTTCTTCCTTCAGTGTCACTGGCTCTTAATCATATTCTACCTTTTGAAACGGTTGAATATGAACAATTTCCTTTTGGTACAATGATTGTGTATTCCTTCCATCTTGTTTTGATGTTTCTGCATCATTCAGTAATTTGCCCACAGGAACCTTCAATAACAAAAGTAGAGGCTTGAATTTTTCTCCAGTTCCCTAGCCTGAGAAATGCTGAGCATGCCCTTTAGATTTTCTGACTCCAGATCTTTACATATTTAGTTGTAATATGTGACTTTGTCTTCTTGAGCTGACTTTTGAAATTTGTTGTTTAGCTGTTGTACCTCCTCATGTTTTCTATTTGCTTTAGCATCTCTACAATGGAAAGCAAGTTTCAGTGTCTCTTCTAACATTCATTTTGCTCTTTTCCTTTTTTCTTGTCTTCTTAATGACTTTTTGCTTTCTTCCTGTATGGTGTTCTTGATGTCATCCCACAATTTTTCTGGTCTTTGGACTTTAGTATTTAATGTATCAAATCTGTTCTTCAGGTGATCTCTAAATTCAGTGGGATATATTTAGGGTCATATTTTGGCTCTTGTGGACTTGTTTTCATTTTTTCAGCTTCAGTCTGAATTTTCATATGAGCAATTGATGGTCTGTTCCACAGTCTGCCCCTGGCCTTATTTTGGCTGATGATATGGAGCTTTTTCACTGCCTCTTTCCACAAATGTATTCAATTTGACTTCTGTGTATTCAATCTGGTGAGGTCCATGTGTACAATCATCTTTTATGCTGTCTAAAGAAAGTGTTTGAATTAAATAAATCATTGGTTTTGCAGAATTCTATCATACGTTCTCTAGCATCACTACTATCACCACGGAAATATTTTCCAATGAATGATCCTTTATCTTTGTTTCCAATCTTTGCATTCCAGTCACTAGTAATGATCAATACATCTTCATTTCATCTTTGGTCAATTTCTGATTGAAAAACTTGGCAGAATTCTTCAATTTCATCCTCATTAGCTTTAGTGGTTGGTCCGTAAATATGAATAATAATGGTATTAACTGATCTTCACTGTAGGCTCATGGATATTATCCTATCACAGACATGACTGATCTTGGGTTTTTTGTTTTTTTTTTTTATGAAGAATTGCAATGCCATTCATCTTCATTTTTTCATTCCTGGCATAGTAAACTACGTGGTTGTCAGATTCAAAATGGCCAATACCAGTCAATTTCAGCTTAACTAATGCCTAAGATATCGATGTTTATGCGTTCCATTTCATTTTTCCCAATTTCTGATTTTCTTAGATTCATATTTCTTACATTGCATGTTCTGATTATTAATGGATATTTACAGCTGTCTGGAAGTTCATATGAAACCTGTCCATCATGGGTGATACTGCTGGTATTTAAAATATCCATGGCATAGTTTCCAGAATCACAGAAACTCACAAGCCACCACAGTACAACATACTGACAGAAGAGTGGTGTAATTTTAGGACCTAGAGTCCTTAATTTTAAAAAGTGAAAGACATTATAAAGACTTTGTGTAATTTCCATAGTATATGTAATTTCTAGTTTAGAGACTACTCATAGAGCATCAGATGTACCTAGTTTATATAGGACTTGTTCTACTGACCTAAGGCCATGTGATCAACAGTCCCCTGCTATCAAACTATGGTCCTTGGGCCCCTGACATGAGCTATATCTAGGAGCTTATCAAAATATAGACTCTGGCCCCAACCCAGATCTAGTGACAACAAGTCTCAGTAATCACTCTTATTAAATTTACAGTGTGAAAAATAGAATTCATTTTGAAAAAAGGGCGAACCACTTTCCATTGTATTGCACCCACCTGTTTCACATTGTTGTTGTTAGGTGCCATTGAAACAGTACCAACTCATAGCGACCTTATGCACAACAGAATGAAACAGTGCCTGATCCTGGGCCAACCCCACAATTGTTACCACACTTGAGGCCATTGAAGCTGATACTTTGCCAGTCCATCTCATTGGGGGTCTTCCTCTTTTTCTCTGACCCTCCACCTTATCAAACATGATATCCTTCTCCAGTGACTGGCCCCTCCCAACAATATTTCTGAAAAGTCTGGCCATCCTGGCCTTCAAGGAGCACTCTGGATACACTTATTCCAACATAGATTTGTTGGTTCTTCTGGCAGCCCATGGCACTTTCAATATACTCCTCCAACACCATAACTCAAATGCATCAATTTTTCTACGATCTTCCTTTTTCACTGTCCAAATTTCGCATGCATATGAAGTTATTGAAAATACCATGGTTTGGATCAGGCACACTTTAGTTTTCAAGCTGACATTTTTGCTCTTCAACATTTTAAAAAGATCTTGTGCAACAGACTTGCCAAATGCAATACATTGTTTGATTTCTTGACTGCTGCTTCCATGTGTGTTGATAGTTGATCCAAGAAGAATGAAGTCCTTGACAACTTAAATCTTTTCTCCATTGATAAGAATGTTGTTTATTGGTCCAGCGGTGAGGATTTCAGTTTTCTTTACATTGAGATGCAATCCATACTGAATGCTGTGGTCTTTGATCTTCATCAATAAGTATATTAAGTCCTTAGTTCACCTGATTGGCATAAGCTTGTTGTTGTTAGTTGCCATCAAGCTAGTGCCAACGCATAGTAACCTTTTGTACAACAGCATGAAACACTGCTAAGTCCTACTCCATCCTCACAATTGCTGCTATGCTTGAGCCTATTGTGACTGAAACTGTGCCAATTCATCTCATTGTAGGTTTCCCTCTTTCCACTATCAGTCCACTTTATCAAGCATGGTGTCCTTCACCAGAGACTGGTCCCTTCTGACAGCATGTCCAAAGTGTGAGAGAAGTCTGGCCATCCTGACCTCTAAGGAATATTCTTGTTGTATTCTTCCAATATACATTTGTTTGTTCTTCTTGCAGGTATTTTATTTTCAACACTGTGTAACTTTTAGTGCATACAATTCAATAGTAGTTTATGAAATCATATAAACCTGGTGTAGGAAATTAGTATAGAAACTTATACACTTTGTTGTTGGCATTTTGCATAGCTTCATTGAACTTTACACCTCTGTTTAGAAAATAGGAATAATAAAATCTAACTGATGTGGTTGAAGTGGAGACTCAGCTAAGTTAATGTAAATAACTTAACACAGAACTTGACATTTAGATTGTTGTGCTCAATAAATAGTAGATGATTATTATCATCATCATTATCAATTCCATATAATGATAGCAAGGGCCACTTCAAATGATTTATTATATAATAAATTATGCTCTTTACATTCATCCAGGTTATGTTTGGCATAGTCTACAGCATGAAGTTTTAATGTTATTTAGATTCACCTTGATAAATTATTTGACTAATATAAGACTTCTCTTATCTTCAGGGATACTATAGAGATTAATTATAGAGGTGAATATGTAGAAGAATCTTACAAAAGAACCCAATTTTTCGAGAAGCTATTTAGGAATGGATTAAAAGACTCTTTGTTAATGATAGGGCATCAAATAAGGAAAAAGTGACATCTTAACTAGATTCAAATGGAAAATCATTTTTGGTCATGAGACATCTCATTGAATTGTTGTTGTTAAGTACTGTTGAGTCGATATTGACCCATAGTGACCTTGTATAGGGTTTCCCATGAGCAATTAGTAAGCTTGAACCGCCGACCTTGCAGTTCAAAGGTTTTTGCAGTCTGGTGCATTAACCCATAGTCCCACAATTAGTCACAGAGTAAATATTTTTCTATTTAGAGAAATTATTTCAGCTAATAATTTTCACTTACAACATGATAATGCTGTTTTGTATATATAATAGGATGTCATTATCTGCAGTTAGATCAGTTATTGTTGATTGCTTTGGTAAAATCATGTATAATAATTTTGACTCCTAAAGGGTGTATGTGAAATACCGATATGTATGTTCAAATAATTCCTTCTAAAAATATATATATGTATGCTGCTTCATAAAAATTAGCTAGTTTATGAGAATTTAGAGGTAAATTATCCATATAAAATTGTTATCTTTGTCTCAGGTTTCAGAATAGGATGAAGATCACATTTTGTTCTAGACACTAATATCTATATTAATTAAACACCATTATTTAAACCAGTTATGATCAATTTTCTAGTCCCTCTCAGGTAGCAAGCACATCATTGGCCTGTTAGTAGAAGACTTTGTATTATCTTTTTGTTATTTACAATCCCAACTGACTGTAAACTACCTATGAGAAACTCATAAATTCTTCACAATCAAACTCTGTCAAGCACAGGAATAGGCATAGGTAGGAGTAAGTCTTAAAGATCAACAAATCAATCATCTGAATGTTCTAAAATTTAATAAACCATTTATATCAAGCCTCAGGCAAATTACAGTTTAGGAAGGAAAGTAAATTAAGGTAGAAGGGAGGTGCCTATCAACTAAGTGTGAAAAGGTTAAAGAACTAAAATGTTTGCCTCTACAGTAAACATTACAGGCCTGAGACCCACAACAAAATTCACAAACTTTGTGGTCTCTTTGATGGCAGGTGTTATAAGTTTCTATGCATTGTGTAAATGCCTGCTATTGAAGACTAGAAGAAAAATTATTTATTACATATGCAAGTGTGTCAGAACAAAATTGAGAAAAATCCCCAGTTTCTTTTTCCATCATACAAATGTCCCCAAGAATATCTTCCCCTAATTATTTCTATCACTTTATAATATAAAACTTTTGGATATACGCTTTAGTTTGTTAAATTTAGTTTGTTAAATGAAACAATATTAATGAAACGCTGTTATACCAATTCCTCTTTCTAGAAGAGCCAGGCACACCTGAACAATTATGTTGTTCTTAAGTGCCATTGAGTCGATTCCTACCCATGGGGACACTGTATATGGTTTCCAAGGAGCAGCTGGTGAGCTTGAACCACCAAACCTTGCAATTCAAATGGCTTTGTAGTCTGACACATTAACTTGTAGTGCCACACCAGGACTCCAGTTATAATGGTCCATTATTTAAGATGACGTAGATTCGATGGCACATAACAACAACAAGACATAATAAACTAACTTAACAGAAGCTATTTAAGTTCTATAAAAGAATGCTACAGTTGATGAAAGGATACCATCATTAGAGAGGCCACTTTTACCCCAATTGTTTCAGTGTCAAAATTATGAAATAGGATAAAGGTTGTATTGAAAGGAGTGTCAACTAGAGGAGAAATGAGAGAGATAGGGCAAGTGGCTATAACCAAGACTTTTCAGTTCATAAATATTGAAATGTAACTAAATGCAAAATTATCTCATTTTCTGTCATATACTATCACTGTTGTTGTTGTTGTTGTTTTAAAAGTTTTTTATTGTGGATTGAGTGAAAGTTTATAGGGTGTATCATCAGTTTTACATTCAACAAATCATATACCTTGTTTCATTACATTGATTATAATCCCCTTCTATATACTATCTGTTAACAGTATTTCTCTCTAGCCACTTTAGCTTTTTTAAAAACACACAAACAAACAAAAGCACTCAGGGGTATATAATAATTTACAACTCCAAAGGGCACATTCTGCAAGTCTGCTCCTGGTCACTAGCTCTTAGTCCCTCTCTTCTTTGTTCATGAATCTAGAGTCCTCTGCCTCACCCCCTCTCCATGCCCCCATCTCTGCCTCCACATCTGGTGCTGGTGCTTCTCTGGATAAGGTCCCCTATTTTGCTTGTGCTTTCATCTCTTGATGGTCCATGGGTCCTCTGTTTCTGGACTGTAAGATTAAACATTCCCCTGCTTTTGTTACAAAACTTCTACCTTTACAATTGTGACAGTCACGATTAGTCATGATAACAATTATTCATTATTGAATCAAACGAATCTTATCCCCATCTCTTTTCACCAGACCCATCTAGACATGATGACAGCTATTCCATGGGGACCCTTTCTTTCCCCTCATACTCTTAAACTAAACTCCTTCTTGAAACTGTGTAAGCCAGTCACTTCGTGTCTTTATTGCCTCCTCATTTTAGGTAGCCAATGTCTAAGTTGTCCGTCCCTATCTACCCTGTGTACAGAGCGGATAGCATTGATACTTGATTTGGAGTCTCTTTCCCTTTCTGTTGGTATTTAGAATAACTACTGCTTTGAGTATAGGTCAGGTTCATTATGAAGATGTATCATCTGTAACTTAGCTATTCCAGTCTACTTGTCCTTTCTAGTGGGAATGTCTCACCTCACAAGGTTGTGGATGGGACTCAGGATTCCACCTAAGG
>NW_006408661.1:2275250-2277297 GCF_000296735.1 Chrysochloris asiatica
TTCCTCTTCATGTTGTCCAACATGAATCTTAGGCCTTCTTCAGATTTTTCTATCTTTTTTTGTGTTTGTTCTATCTTAGTAGTGTTGAGAGAGTTATCTTCTAGCTTACTAGTTCTGGCTTCTATCTCTTCAATTCTATTCCTTTGCCCTTTCAGTATATTGTCCATTTCTGATATTCTATTATTAACCATTTGGATCTCTTTCTGTAGATTTTGAATTGTTTCCAATGCTGTATTTATCTTATTTGATTGTTCCTCTAGTGCTTTCCTGACTTCTTCCTTATTTTTCTCAACTTCATTGTATAGTGTTTTGATACATTTTATAATCATTTTTCTGAATTCCTTTTCAGGCATTTCCAAAGCCTGCCCATCTTCCAGTATGGAGTGTAGGTCTACTTCTAGCTCATTTGCCTCAGTCACTTTATCTCATTTCTGAACATGTGCAGACATGGTCATCTGCTTCTGTTTTTTGAGCATATTCAGGGGTTATCTGTGGCCTTAATACTTTAGATGGGTATATATTTTGGTATTTTTTATGCTTTCTGATTGCATCCAAGAAGATGTGATCAGGAAATGGGCTTCCCTTTTCAATCTTCTTGAGAAACTTCAAGATGCCACTGTTGGTCGTTTTAATTTAACTTATGATTTAATTTTTGTCCTATTTCCGTTTTTGTCTGCTTATCCCATTCCACAATCACCGTCCAGGCCTTTTTTTCTAGTTGGAAACAGTTCAGGGCCGGCTGTGGCCATTTGCTTTTAATTGGAAATGGTTTCTTTAAATTTTGAAGAGATCTGTGTGCATGCGTAGTAGAACCCTCTGAGGGTGGGGTTGGGGTGTCCACTAGCTCAGGAACTCTTATTGTCACCAGAATGGAGGTGCTCAGACAGTAAGGAACCAAAGAACAGATACCCAAAGAAAAGAATGTCCACACCTTCATCTCCATAGTTCTTCTATGCGTCTATGGCCGCACCAATTCTTCCCCCGCTTTTTCTCACCAAAGATGGCGGCTCCTGGAGCAGCTGAGCATCCCAAGCTTCTGTCACAAATCTCCCCAGCTGTAAGCCTTCCAACCTTCTAAATATTCCTTTATATGTGGTTCAGAGTTTTGGGACCATCCCCGGAGCCTGCTTAGTCAGGTATTCTGTGTTTTTGCTGGCGGTGCTCCTTACTGCACTTCCACCCAATCTGCCATCTTGTTTTTTCTCCTGCCATCATTGGTTTTTCTAAAGAAAGCTAATAATGTCCTACAGATTATAGTTTTTTGTAGGTGGTAAGATTTAGATACTATTGCACAAAAAAATTGGGATTCATACGCCAAGCAGTTGCTGTCAGTTTCAAAACCTTACTGCTCTCCTCTCCCTCACTCATTTTGTCATATGCCTCCAAAATCTTATCTTACTAGATTTGGTTCTCTCTCTCCCATTGTGTCTACCTCTACCTTGCAAACCCACATCGTGCTTTTCTTTCTTTTATCATTAAGTCCTATTTCTCAAGTCAATATGTCATCAGGAGGGTTAGCATGCTGTAGTGTTGCAGCAAAAGTCTTTGAACTGAAATACTTGAATATGAGGGGAGAAAATTGAATGATAACTTGAAAATATTTCTTAAAACACTTCCCTTTCTCTAAATTCAAATGTAGTAACATACTCTGTTTTCCATGCCTTCCATTGCCATAAAATTGAAAGATATGTAAGCTTTAAACAGTTCAGTAATTTTAAGGCCCTTATCAGCTGCATTATAAGTACCATTTTTATCAATCTTTAGATATTTCAATTGATTTCTTCACTGTTTTCTTAGCCATGTGGTTTTTATTTTTGTTTTGTTTTGTTGTTGTTTTTCATTTTTCTTTATTTTCGTTTTGCTAATATCTCAAGCGAGTAAAGTTTTGCTAAAGGTAATACAGAAATGGCTATAATCATACATAGACAGAGAACTTCCAGAGGTTCAAGCTGGATTCAGAAGAGGCAGTGGAACAAGAGATATCATTGTTGATGTCCGGTGGATCTTGGCGGAAAGCAGAGAATATCAGAAAGATGTTTACCTATGC
>NW_006408661.1:2278111-2290497 GCF_000296735.1 Chrysochloris asiatica
CTGGAGAAGGATGTCATGCTGTGTAAGATGGAGGGTCAGAGAAAAAGAGGAAGAACCCCAATGAGATGGATCAGCCTAGTGGCATCATTAATGGCGTCAAGTGTGGCAGCAGTAGTGAGGTTGGCTCAGGATTGGACATTGTTTCGTTCTGCTGTGCATGGGGTCACTATGAGTCGGTTCTGACTTGATGGCACCTGACAACAACAACAACAACAACAACAATTCCAGAATAGTTCATCTTTGGCATGTTGCACACAGTTTAGTGTGCCACTCGTTTTCAAAATTATTTCTGGACTTTATATTTATCTGGTAAAAGAGGTATGTCCACATTATTTCATTCTCTTGGTCCAAATTAGATTTTTGTATTAATTAAAGGAGTAAGGGATGTTGATTGCCTCTTTCCATATTTAGGATACATTTTACAGGGTGTTCATTAGAACGAGTATGATTACTTCTGGACAAATTGAATATACTTTTTATATTTATATACATATGTTGCTATTTCTGCCTCTTTTAAAAATTTTGGTTCCTCAGATTAAAAATCAGTGTTGAATAATTTATTATGTTTTGCTTCCTTTGTTAAAAGCTCCTCAGGAAAATGTAAAAATATGTTATCCTAAATTTGTAAGAGATATGGCGCTGTAGAGCTAATCACAAGATTGATTGTTCAAAACATCAAGCTGCTCCTTTGAACAGACTCAGTGGCTCTTAGTTACAACAAGTTGTTACTTTTGCTAATTCCTCAAAGAAAGAAGAACAGGTAAGGAGCTTGTTTTAAAATGTAGGCAACTGGAGGATACTCAACCTCAAGGGAGTGGGTAACTAGCAACACCAACTCCTGCACTGGGAATCAGGTATGGCTTGCTCCAAATCTGAAGAGGTGGTTCTGACTAGCCCTGCACTCACAAGACCTCTCAACCAAGTGGCACATTAATACAGAAATTCGCTGATCACCCATCTGCTTGTGGTGTGCATGAACTACTTCCAGATTGGGTGTCCAGAACAAATACCGAGCCTTCAGGAATTCCATTTAAGGTTGAGATTGCTACCAATTTATTCTTTGCCCACCCATGGTGTGAGGTTCTTTCCTGGCAAGAAAACCCAGAATTTTCTTCTCTTTGGGCCTGTCACCTGCCCTAGTTTGTTCCTTTCAATGTTTTTGTTAGTCTATTCTTTCTTCCTGTTATTCTTTTCTTTCCTCTCCCAAGTGTTTCATCGTGTCTCTCTCTACAGTCATTTTTTTCTACTTTTTTATCTTTTTTTTTTTTATCTTCTCTTTCCGAACTCTGTAGCTGTTTCTTCCTTTCTTATTTTTCTCTCTTTGTTTATCTTACTGATTTCTGGATTCTTTCCTTTTTACTCATGTTTATTCTTAATTGTTTAGTTATTTTATTTCTTTTAATTTGATCTCATTATTCTCACTCTTTTTTTTTTAATTTTCCTTTTTATTAAATCTGATATTCTTTTCTAGCTGTTGACTGCTTTTATTTTAAATTACTATTGTCTTTTTTCATTGTTGTTTGCTTGTTTGTTTGTTGCCTTTCTTTCTCTCTTGTGTGTGTTTTATTTTCTTGCCTCAGCTGAAAAAGACAGTAGCTGTGCTCATACAGCTCAGTTATAACCATATTCTATACAGACCTACACGCGAGCAAGACTCAGTTTGAGCTGGTATACACAAGAATGAAACAATGAGCTCAAAACAATGCTAAAATGAGCTGCAAGAATACGGAACAGAAAAGATACACACACTCATTCCAATCACATCTACCAGCAGGCAGTTGGTGAATTCCTAAAAATATACCAATATAGAATCATCAGTTTAATATAAATACAAAAACATTACAATGTCTCAGAAGTAGCAGATAATTTGTTTTCACATAAAGAAACAGAACAGATGGGCTCAGACAAGTGACGAAAATATAGAGCAAGAAAAGGTTTTTGAGATAAAAGGGAATTGGAACTAACTAAAATATAATTCAAGAAAATGATTTTTACATACTTCTTAATGATGAAAACAAGCACTTATCTGTCAGTTTGAAGGAAAAAGTTCAAGGTGTACTGAAGACACTGGCAAAGAATAAGGTTCTGAGTGTTGATGATATAAAAATTGAAATTGTTCAACAGATTGATGCAGCACTGGAGCCAGTCACTCATTTATATGAAGAAATGTAGAAGACAATTACCTAGCTAACTGATTGAAAGAGATCCATATTTATGCCCATTCCAAAGAAAGGTGACCTAATGGAATGTGGAAATCATCAAACAATAACATTAATATTGCATGCAAGTAAAATATTGCTAAAGATAATTTAAAAATGGCTGCAACAGTACATTGACAGGGTACTTCTAGAGGTTCAAGCCAGATGAGTATGTGGAACAAGGATATCATTGCTAATGTCAGATGGATCTTGGATGAAAGCAGAGAATACCAGAAAGACATTTACCTGTGCTTTATTGATGACAGAAAGGCTTTTGATAATGTAGATCATGACAAGCTATGGATAATGTTACAGAGAATAAGAATTTCAAAACACTTAATTGTGCTCATGAGGAACCTGTACATAGACTAAGAAGGAATTTTTCAAACAGGAAAAGGGAACACTAATGGTTTAAAATCAGGAAAGGTGTATACCAGGGTTATATTCTTTCATCATATTAATTTAATCTGTATGCTGAGAAAATAACCCAAGAAACTGGGTTATATGAAGAAAAACCTGGGAGCAATATTGGAGGACTCATTAACTACCTGTGATATTCAGATGATACAACCTTGCTCACTGAAAGTGAAGAGAACACAAGATCACAGTTTAAATCCTATAGCACAGTGTGCTGTTCTGCTCAGGGTCCATGTATATTATAGATACTGTAATTCACAATCCTCTTTAATCCATAAAAGGGCTAAATCAGTGTCTGAAAGATGTAGCATGTATCATAAGAAAAATGCATTCATTCCCAAAGCTATTGAAAGGCAAAGGTAAGTCTTGAGGTAATTCATAGCACTCTTAAAAGTTTACAGAAATAGTGACAGCAAATTTGACTATATTTACCCTGACTCTGATCTCAAATGGACTTACTTATTCCAGCTAATTGAATGTGAACAACAAAGTTGGAGAGTGAGGCTGTGAGCAAAAAATCTTATTGCATGCTGTAATTGTTCTAAGCAAGGAAATGCAATTTCCTGATTGCTGAAAAAAAAAGCTGTGTAAATCTTGGTGATGTATTTTATATCCTGACTAATGAAATGTATTTTAGTAATATAACTCTGCTGTTACCCAGATCTTGGCTACAATGCTGTTATGTTTTAGAAGCTTGTGTTCTTAAGAACATCAAGTAGCTTTCAGAAAGTCAAGCTTTTTGGCTACTGTGTGTTTTCTCTGTTGAAAATATTTGAGATAGTAGGCCGTTCTAAGAGTCCAATCTTAATGGAGGAGCTCTGGTAGAGTAGTGGTTATAAATTGGTCAGCAATTCAAAACTACCAGTGGTTCCATGAAATCAAGATAAGCCTTCTGCTTCTGCAAAATTTTACAGTCTTGGAAATCCTATAGAAGGTCCCTATGAGTCCAAACCAACACCACAGCACATAACCACCAACCACCAACCACCAACCACCTCCATCTTAATGGAGGAGAGGGTGCTTAGAAAGTGTAGGTGGCTATGCTTAACTGGATAGCTAAACTGAAACAAAATGGTTGAGGACTCAAATAGGAAAATCATCACTGTTAAAATGATCAATCACAAGCAGTAGAATGCAGTAGAGATGCTTACCCCTCATAGGGTGAGATTGCTTATTTTAAATCTGTAGTACAATTGAAAACCAAAAGAGAACATGCTCAACATGTTTCATGCTGAAAGAACTGAATAAAAAGTTCAAGCCTTAACTTGCAATATTGAGAGATTATATGGGCATAATATTAAATGGTGTAGAAAGCATCAATAGAAGATGAAAGGAATATACAGAGTCACTGTACCAAAGAAAAATGGTCAGTATTCAACCATTTCAAGAATTAGCATATGATAAAGAACTAATGGTACTGAAGTAAATAGTTCAAGTGACAATGAAGACTTAGTGGAAGAATAAGGCTCTAGGAATTGATGGAATACAAATTGAAATAATTAAATAAACTGACACATCTCTGGAGGCACTTACTCATCTATGCCAAGAAATTTGGAAAACAGCAACCTCTCCAACAGATTGGAAGAGATCCAAGTCTTGCTCATTCAAAAGAGAGGTGACCCAATGGAATGAGGAAATTATCAAATTATATAATATCACACACAAGTAAAATGCTGCTAAAGAAAATTCAAAAACTTCTGGAACAGCTGATATGAAGTGAAGGGAGTCACACAAGAATTCACAAACTTGTAGATAGCTTCGATGGCTTGATGATCAAAACTCGACTAGAGGAAGATAAGAAAAAAATTTGATAGAGGAACCAATGTCAATTGCTACAATTTGATGAACTTGACCTATACTATGGATGCAAATAGCTCAAAATACCAACTGACAGGGAAGGAGTCTTCACGTCAAGTATTAATCCTATCCCCTCTACATACATGATTGATAAGGACAGATAGCTTAGACATTGGCTACCTAAAATGGATGGGGCTATAAATGCACAAAGTGAATGTCTTGCAAGTTTTAAAGAGGGTGTTTAGTTTCAGAGTGTGTAGGGGTTAGTAGAATTCCCACTAAATGGTCTTCATCTTGTCTAGATGGGTCTGGTGAAAGGAAATAGAGATAAGATTCTTATGATTCAATAGTAAGTAGTTGTTACCTTGACCAATTATGACTGTCACAACTGTAAAGGTAGATTTTTTTTTTTTTTTTTAACATAAAGGGGTGAATAGTTAATATTACAGTCCTGGAACAGAGGACTCTAGGACCAACAAGGGAGAAGAGCATAAGCGGAATACGGGACCCTATCCAGAGAAGCAGCGACACCAGAGATGGAAGAAGGCATGAAGACATGGAGAGATAGAGCAGCTGAAGATTCTAGATACTTAGAAAGAGAAAGGCTGTCTGCCAAGAGGCAGGCTTGCAGAATGTGCCCTTTGATTCTTTAAATGATTATATATTTGAGTGTTTTTTTTGTTGTTGTTGTTGTGGTTGTTAGGTGCCATCGAATTGGTACCAACTCGTAGAGACCTTATGCACACAGAATGAAACACTGCCTGGTCCTGGGCTAACCTCATAATTGTTGTTACTCTTAAGCTCATTGATGTTGCCACTATGCCAATCCATCTCGCTGGGGGTCTTCCTCTTTTTCTGTGACCCTCCATGTTACTAAACATGATATCCTTCTCCAGTGACTGATCCCTCCTGACAATAGTCCAAAGTATGACAGATTAAGGTTGGCCATCCTGGCCTCCAAGAAGCACTCTGGTTGCACTTCTTCCAACACAGATCTGTTGGTTCTTTTGACAGTCCATGGTACTTTCAATATTCTCCTCCCACACCATAACTCAAATGGATCAATTATTCTATGATCTTCCTTATGCAGTGTCCAACGTTAGCAAGCATATGAGGTTACTGAAAATATCAGGCTTGGGTCAGGCATACCTTAATGCTCAAGCAGACATCTTTGTTCTTCAACACTTTAAAAAGGTCTTGTGCAGCAGATTTGCCTAATGATAAATGTCATTTGATATCTTGGCTGCTACTTCCATGATTGTTTATGGCTTATCCAAGGAAAATGAAGTCTTTGATAACTTCAATCATTTTTTCCATTGATAAGAATGTTGCTTATTGGTCCAGTGGTTAGGATTTTTATTTTCTTTACATTAAGATTTTCCTAGAGAATCCTTCAATAATGAAAGTTAAGGCTTGAATTTTTTCTTCAGTTCACTCAGCTTGAAAATGTATTCTTCCCTTTTGGTTTTCTTACTCAAGATCTTTGCACATTTCATTGTAATATTTGACTTTGTCTTCTTGAGCTGACCTTTGAAGTTTTCTGTTCAGCTTTTATGCCACCTCATTGCTTCCATTTGCTTTAGCATCTCTACACTGCAGAACAAGTTTCAGAGTCTCTTCTGACATCTATTTTGGTGGTTTCCTTCTTCCTTGTCTTCTTAATGACTTTTTGTTTTCTTCCTGTATGCATATTTTTGTGTATATCTCCCCAAAATACAAACAAAAGCCAGAGGGAATAGAAACAAATACTGTTGAATGATGATGCACAGGGAGATTGTAATCACTACAATGAAATGATGAGTGTAAAACCAATGTTCTCCCATGTAAATCATCACTCAATTCACAATAAAAACTTAGAGGAAAAACAAACAAACAAACAAAAACTGCTTGAACAGTACATCGACAGGGAACTGCCAGAGGTCCAAACTGGATTCAGAAGATCACATGGAACTATGCATATTATTGCTGATGTTAGATGGAACTTAGCTGAAAGAAAAGAATGCCACAAAAATGTTTATAGTGCTTTATTGAACATGTTAAGAATTTCAACTTTTTGTATGATGACAAGCTATGGGTAACATTGAGAAGACTCATTATTCTAGCACATTTAATTGTGTTCACGAGGCAACTGCATGTAGATGAAGTAGAAGTTATTTGAACAGCTCTAGGGATTACTGAAAGGAGTTCTGGTAGCTTAGTGTTTATAAACCGGGCTGTGAACCACAAGATCAGTAGTTTGAAACTACCAGCTGTTCCATGGGAGAAAGATGAGGCATTCTGCTTCCGTAAAGATTTACAGCCTCGGAAACCCTATACAGGGTCGCTATGAGTCGGAACCAACTCCATGGCACACAGCCACCAGTGATCCAGTGATTACTGAACAGTTTAAAATCAGGAAAGTTGTGTACCAATATTTTATTATTTCAACATATTTTTTCAATCTGTATGCTGATCCAAGAAGCCAGATTACATGAAGAAGCACATGGCATCAGGATTGTAGGAATACTTATTAATATTCTGAAATATTCAGATGATTCTATTTTACTAATGAAAATTGAAAACTACAGCCTTCAGTATGGGTTGCACATCTATGTAAAGAAAACAAAACCCCTCAGAACTGGACCTATAAACAACATCATGATAAATGGAGAAAAGATTGAAATTGTCAAAGACTTTATTTGCTTGGAAATACAATCAGCACTTGGAAGCAGTATTCAAGAAATCAAATGATGTATTGCATCAGGCAAATAGGTTGTAAAAGACCTCATTAATGTATTCAAGAGCAGTGATGTCACTTTGAGCACTAAACTATGCCTGTTGAAAGCTATGAATTTTCAATATCTTTATATGCATGTGAAAGTTGGAATGAATAAGGACAACTGTAGAAGTATTGATGCATTTGAGTTATAGTATTGGAGAAGAATATTAAAAATACTGAGGACTGCCAGAATAGGAAATACATCTGTGTTGGAAGATATACAGCCATAATGCTACTTGGAAGCCAGGATTGCAAGACTTCATTACTCATACTTCAAACATGTTATCAATAAGTATCAGTCCCATAAGAAGAACATTATGATTGATAAAGAGGAAGACCCTAAATGAGATGAATTGGTGCAGCAGCAATGGTCTTAAGTGCAACAATTGTGAATATGGTGTAGGATTGGGCAGTATTTCATTCTGTTCTTCATAGGATAGCTATGATTCTGAATTAACTCAATAGTACCTAATAACAACAGCAATTAGCAGACAAAAAGAGAACTGATAGGATGCATCATCAACTTTTCCAACCAAAGTGACAGGACAAGTATCCAGTGCCAAGAAGAGCTATCTCGAGAATGTGTTGAGGGTCTTTTCCCTTATGCTTATTTATTATTTTAGTTCTTTCCTTTATTTTCTTCTTAATGTCTATCAAGTTGAGCAATTTTATCTTTGCAGGATTGAGGCAGAACTTTTGGAAATTGAGATAATTATCTTTCGAAGAGTTATACAACTAGTGCTAGACCAAAAGCTATACATGTATGGGACAAAAATGAAATGTTGAGGCCACTGTTCACTTTTGGCTAAAATTCAGATGCAAAAATCAGATGAGAATTAAAATAATGTCAAGATTCTTCAACAAATTTCCTTAATGGAAGACAATTTCTTTTTAAAATTCAATTTAGTTCTATAAACGTTATTCAGAGTCAATATAACAACATGGGCAAAAAATAACAGTGTTGTTATTGTTAAATACCATCGAGTCAGTTCCAACCCATACTGACTTTGTATAAGGGTTTCCCAGGAGTGACTGGTGAGCTTGAACCACCAGCCTTACAGTTCAAACCAACTCTGCAATCCAGTGCATTAACCCACAGTGCCACACCAGGACTCCTCCAGTTACAGCACTGGCACTAAAATTAAGAGACGCAACAAAACAATAATATAAAGAATGAAGAAATCTTACTCATTTAACATGTATGTATAAGTAAAAAAGTAATTAAGAACATTTGTTCTTGTTAAGTGCCGTTGAGTTGATTCAGGCTAACTGTGAACTTGAACTGGTGAGCTTGAACTGCCAACCTTCCAGTTCAAACTGACCTAGCTGTCAAAAGCACTAGCCTACAATGCCACACCAGGACTCCTAATTAGGAACATTAAGTAAGAACAAACAAAACTAATATATAAAAGAGGAGTCAGTAGAAAAGATCTATCATTACAATATGGGGAAAACAAAAAGAATTTGCCACCTAGTTGATTCTGATTCATAGTAATTCTATAGTACAAAGTAGAACTCTCTCCCATAGAGTTTCCAAGGTTGTCATCTTTATAAAAACAGATTGCTACATTACTACTAGTAGAATCAAACAGCAAACCACAAACCTTTCTGTTAGCAGGTGATCACTTAGTCACTAGGTTAACAATACTCCTTTTATTATTATACAAAGCTCATAGGAAATGAATACTAATCTTAATTTTAAATTTAGGAGAACTTTCTTACTAAGATTTTGCTTTGGAAAAGAGAACTGTTGCTGTTACGATTAGGTGTTACCGAGTCATTTTGAATTTAGTGACCCTACAACAGAATGACGTATTGCCCAGTCGTGTACCATCCTCACAAATGTTGCTGTATTTTATCACATTGCTGCAGCCAATGTGTCATTGCATCTTCTTCACAAAGGTCATCTTTCTCTTTTTTGATGACCCTCTATCAAACATGAAGTCTTTTTCTAGGGAATAATACTTCTTGATAGCATGTCTTGGAAATCTCCTCCTAGAGAATCTTACTATTCTTGTTTCAAAGAACATTCTAACTGTACTTCCACAACAAATTTATTTGCTCTTCACCAATACCATAATTCAAAGGCAACAATTCTTCTCAGTCTTCTTTACTCACTGTCCAAATTTTACATGCCTATGAAACAACTGAAACTACCAAAGCCATAGCATGGGCCAAGAACACCATAGTCCTCAAAGTGACATCTTTGCTTTTTAACATGATAAAAAAAGTCATTTGCAACAAATTTTCTCAATGCAGTATGACGTTTGATTATTTGACTGTTGCTTCAATGAGCTCTGATAGTGGACCCAATGTAAGTAAATTCAGTCCAAGTAAAATGAAATCTTCGACAACTTAAATAGTTTCTCGATCACTTGTGGTATTATTTATTGGTCCAGTTGTGAGGATTTTTGTTTTCTTTTTGTTAAGGTGAAATCCATACTGAAGGCTGCAATTTTTAGCCTTCATGAATATGTACTTTATGTCATCTTTTCTTCTAGGAAGCTAGGTTGTGCCATCTATATAACTCAAGATGTTAATCAGCCTTGCTTCTATCTTGATGTTACTTTCTTCATATAGTTCAGCATCTTGTGTTATTTTCTCAGCATATAGATTAAATAATTATGGTGTAAAGATATAACCCTGGCATCCAACATTCCTGATTTAAAAATATATAGTATCCCCATGTTCTGTTCCAACAATGTACATGTTCTTCATGAACACAATTAAGTTTTCTGGAATCCCATTCTTCACAACGTTATACATAATTAGTTATGATATAAACAGTTAAATAACTTTGGATAGTCAACAAAACACAGGTAAATATCTTTCTGGTGTTTCTGAATTCACGTAAGGTCTATCTGATATCAATAATGATGACCCAGTATCTGACTCGATTTTCTGGGATTTTCCTGTTAACGTATTGCTTCAACCATCTGCAACAACATCCCTCATTCTACATCCTCTTCTTATCCCAGCCTCAATTTCTAACAGACCTTTGTCAATGTGTTCCTGCATTAGACATGTAATTATCTTTAATAACATTTTACGTGCATGTGATATAATTGATATTGTTTGATAATTTTTGCATTCTCTATGGTCCCTTTTCTTTGGAAATGGAATGAGCATAATATGGATCTTTTCTAATCAGTTGGTCAGGTAGCTGCATTCCAAATTTACAGGCCTAGACTAATGAGTGATTCCAGTCTTGCATCAGTTTGTTGAAACATTTCAACTAGCATTCTGTCAGTTCCTTGAGTATTGTTTTTCCCAAGTCCCTTCAGTGAAGCTTGAACTTCTTTAAGTAACATAGGTTCTTTATCCTATGCTATCTCCTATATGGTTTCTATCTTTAGAAAATGGATTTTAGTTCAAATAGTTAAGCACTCCAATACTAATTGAAAGACTGGTACTCTAAAACCCTAGAAGTGCTCAGAAAGAAAGGGCTTGTGAGATGCTTATAGACTGCATTCTGCTCTCTACACATGGAATCACCATGAGTTGGAATTGACTTAACAACTGGTTTTTGTTTTGTTTTTCAAATTAGTAATTCACTGCAAATACATTTATACTTTTTCTTTCAATATGGGAACACAAAAATTTCACACGCACATAAGTATTCCCAAAAAGACTACATTGTCCAGTCTGCTTTAGAGATACACGTGGTCATGTGACTAAGTTATGGCCATCTGGATACAAATTACAGTAATAAAATAAGGAGTGGTTGATTGCATTAAAGAAAGAAAGGGTCCATTAAGGAAAGTCATCCATGCACAGTATAGCTGAAACTGGAACAGTCATCTAGACACAGGGAAGAATGAAGTTAGACGTATATGTTTAAATTTAATGTGAGAAAAATATACAGTTCCCAGCTAGTGTGCTGAGCCTGCTCCACTACGTACTCAACAATCTAGACTCCTTTTATCACACTTCAATTATTGTTCTCTTCACTTTTCATTTTATCAAGAGCCAATTAAAAAAATCTAATATGAAATATTAAAACAGAAAAATACTAGTGCTTATCTTTTAGAAGAAGTTTAAATTCAAGCAAATTTATGTCTTGTTGTTATGTTGTTAGGTGCCATCAAGTCAGTTCTGACCCATAGCAACCCTATGTAAAACAGAATGAAACACTGCCCACTCTTGGACCATCCTTACAATTGTTGCTACGCTTGAGACTATTATTGCTGTCACTGTACCATTCCATCTTATTGTGGGACTCCATCTTTTTCGCTGACCTTCCACTTTACCAAGTATGATATCCTTCTCCAGACAGTTGTCCCTACTGATAAGATGTCCAAAGTATGAGAAAGGAAGTCAAACCATCTTGACTTCTAAGGCACATTCTAAGGAGTTATGATTCTTCAAAACACAGATTTGTTTGTTCTTCTTGAAGTCCATGGTACCTTAATAATCTTCTCCAATACCACAAGTTAAATGCATCAGTTCTTCTACTGTCTTCCTTATTCATTGTCCAATTTTCACATGCATATAAGGCTATTGAAAATTCCATGTCTTGAGTTAGGCATATAAAATAAAATCAGTCTATTACAAGGGGATGTCTAATAAACTGAAGGAATACATTAAAGCATTAATAACAAAAATGCAAAGAAGATTCTGGTAAAACTTATTTTACAATCTGGCCATTACAACATATGTACACGGTTTTTTGTTCCTAGTTTAACTCATTTCTTTTATCTTTATTACAGGATAGAAATTTTGAAGAACTGTAGGATAAGCATCTGACTGCAAGTTTGATTTGAACCACAAAGTGTGTGGTTCAAACTCACCAGTGCTCTTTGGAAATCCTATATAGGATCGTTATGAGTCACAATCGAGTTGAAGGCACTGAACAACAATATGCTGAGGAAAGGAAGAGACAAGAAATACAGGAGACCACTGAGTGAAAAGAAAAGGCTGCCAGGTCCAATAGATTTCTGTGAATCTTTCTAGCTCTACTATTTTCGAATTATGGGAGGAAAACGTTGCATAAGTGGAAAAAAATAAATGGAACCAATAAATATGTATCTCAAGAAATAGGCAAACAAAATTTAAATGGAAACAAAACCAACACTGAACTAGAACTATGACATGTGCTTCCAATAAATTGCAATTGCAAAAGTGAAATACAGCAATTAGAAATGAATTGTATATATGTATATATAGTTGTTGTTGTTAAGTGCCATCGAGTCGGTTCCGACACATAGCAACCCTGA
>NW_006408661.1:2291872-2296489 GCF_000296735.1 Chrysochloris asiatica
ACTCTGAATGCACTTCTTCCATCGCAGATCTGTTTGTTCTTTTGGAAGCTCAAGGAACCTTCAATAGTCTCCTCCAACACCATAACTCAAATGTATCAGTTCTTCTACGGTCTTTCTTATTCACTGTCCAACTTTCACAGATGTATGAGGTTATTGAAAATACCATGGCTTGGGTCAGGCACACCTTAGTCCTTAAGCTGACATCTTTGTTTTTCAAAACTTTAAAAATCTGCTATCCTATGCGAGTAAAGTTTTACTAAAGGTAATACAGAAATGGCTGCAAGCATACATTGACAAAGACCTTCCAAAGGTTCAAGCCAGATTCAGAAGAGGATGTGGAATGAAGACATCATTGCTGATGTCTGATGCACCTTGGCTGAAAGCAGAGAATACCAAGAATATGTTTATCTGTGCTTTATTGACTACATGAAGGGAGTAGTATGGATTTCAATTGTGTGGATCAGACAAACTATGGACAACATTGTGAAGTATAAGTGTTCCAGAACACTTAATTGTGCTCATAAGAAATCTGTACATGGACCAAGAGGCACTTGTTTGAACAGAACATGGGAATACTGTATGGTTTAAAATTAAGAAATCTGTGTGACAGGATTGTAGACTTTCACCATACATACTCACCCTATATGCTGAGCAAATAATCCGAGAAGCTGGGTTATATGAAGAAAAACATGGCATCAGGTTTGGAGGAAGACTCATTGACAACCTGTGATATGCAGATGATACAACCTTGCCTGCTGAAAGTGAAGAGGACTTAAAACATTTACTGATGAAGATCAAAGAGCACAGCCTTCAATATGGATTGTATCTCAATGTAAAGAAAACAAAAAAAATCCTCACCACTGGACAAATAAACAACGTTCTTATCTATGTAGAAAAGATTGCAGTTGTCAAGGACTTCATTCTTCTTGGATCAACCATCAACACTCATGAAACCAGCAGTCAATTAAAGAAGTATACATATAGACAAAATGAATGAAAGACAGTAGTGCTAGTGTGGTGCTGTGGGTTAATGCCCTAGACTACAAGGTTCTGTTTGAACCAGACTGTCGATGGCTCAAGCTCACCAATTACTCTTCAGAAATCCTATACAGGGTCACTATGAATTGAAATAGACCCGATGGCACTTCACAATAGCAACAATATATATGTACAGAAAGAATTTGATGGCAATCGGGGATGATGGAGGGTGCTAGTTAACAATGATCAGTTTTTGCAGTTGGTCCACATTTGATATGGGAAGAGGTGGTAAGGTTCTTCTAAATGATTAAATGCTTCAAAGTTTGAGTCCCAAATTTGTAGATGTTGGGAAAACATATTACAGCACATCTCCTAAGTATCTATTAGACATAAATTTTACAGTGAGTTTGTTTTTAGTTGTGTTGTAGTCTTCAATAGGACAGCCAGTAACCTTGTATAATCCAGTCCTACACTGGACCTCAAGGTCAGTTTGAACCACAAGATTGACTGTACAAACTCACCAGCCACGCCTTGCAAACTCTATACAGGGTTGCTATGAGTTGGAACTGATTCGAAGGCACTTAAAAGCAGCAACAACAATTTATTCCTGAAGGTCCTTTTCTTACTATACCGTACTACACCATTCTTCTTTGAATTTGTTAAACCACTCTATTGTGAATCTGTATTACTTTTAGGCTCTCACACTTTGGCATATGTTCTACTGAAATATGTTGTTACCTCTACGCAATATGTGCTTTACATGTTACTTACTGCCTTATCCATACTCATCATGCAATGAATACATCAATGAATTCATGATCTGTTATTCCAGTCATGTGAAAATCTACTACTGGTAGCTTTTCAACCTTAACCTTGTATTTAACTAACAAGTTTAAGTGAAACTGTCTGTTTCTAGCCCAGTCATCAGACCATAAGACTACACACACATACATATAAAACAAACATTTAAAACCAAACCTTAGCATCTTCCTTGAAACTTTCAGCTAGTTGATATCATTGAATTTTTCTCTTCATCACAATAGTGATTTGAAGTGACTTAGTTGCTCTATCATTATAATTTGCCATACTTGGAGAACTAATCTCTAGCCTTTCTAAACTGAGAGCATGATGAATTCATCCATACCAATAACAACAGCGTTCTAGCATTGTGCTATACAGTAATTGCTGGATAGCTAACAGTGAGTTGGGCGGTTCAAATCCACCACTCACTCTTCATAAACCCTTTAAATGGTTGCTACCAATCAGAACTGACTTGATAGCACTTAACAACAACAATAACAACAGAGCAACTGACCAAATAGACTATGTAAAGAGTAGCTATGGCATCTACACAACCTACCCCATATATAATTTAAGAGAAAGATAATAAGTGAAGGGAAGGACAAATTAAATATTTTCTCTTAATGTGTCTAGGTATAGGATTGCTATAACTACAGCAGATATAAAGTTCAATATTCTTAAAATATCTCTAGTTGTAATACAAAAATTTGAGAAAGGAGTTTGCCAATGAGAGTGAAAAATTTTAGGCTGATAATTGGATTTCAAAGGAGTTCTAAGTTTCATTACAGCAATAGAATGCTATCTGGATATGTTCATTTTCCCAATTTCTCATAAATGCCGAAAAGTATGCATACCAGAGTCCCCTCTGAAATTGCTTTGTATTAACTCCCAAACTACCTATTAATCTAAAACAAAAAGAAACATTAAAAAATGAAAAAAAAAATCTTTTAAAAATTACAGTGGGCTTCTTTCTGCTTAAAGTACTTTTACAGTTTGCTAATGTGACTCTACTAAAAATATATAATAAACAACTGAAGCCAAAAATAAACTGCCTTCTTCTGATAACTAACCTATTTCAATGTTACCAGTTCAAGTTGTTACCATAACATCTCCAGATGTCTCTTCTCTCTCTTTAATTTTTTAACAAGCCATATAGACTTTCCATGCTGAATAACTGATTTTATCAGCTCCAGTTTAAGGGATACTTGATAAACTTTTATGGATTGGAACTATCATTTCTATTCCTAGAAGCAGTACTATGAGTCTGTCAGTCTGTATACCGATATGTCTATAGGCTAATGAATTCCTATTTTGCAGAATTTTTGCAGAATTTTTATCAGCACAGTTATAAGCACTGAAATTATACAGCAAGCATTCACGCTAAAAAATTGAAATGATGATGGTTAAAGATTGAAAGTAATAGAGATACAGATTAACTGAATTTATGTTGTCAATAAGGAAGGACAATTATAATTTTTGATTATAACAAGCAATGTACATTGTTTTTTTTCATGGAACAAATAGAATTTTGTGGAGGAGACTGGGAAGATACAGACCCAGGGAAATCTATCACAACTGGAAACATATTAAATATTAGTTAGGTTAGCTCCCTGAAAACGCTGACTCTAGCATCCACGCCATTTAAAAAAATATGTTATGCTTAAATATTTTGCAATTCAAGATAAAGTAAGAAAAGCCTGGTGATATCTTTCTGACAATCAGCCAATAAAAGCTTTATGGATTAAAAAAAATAATAATCTGACCTGAAACCTATCATGGGTTGGAGCATAATTGGGCAGTATATGCTTGCAGTGTACATTTGGTCTCCATGAATCAAGCCTGTCTCAATGTTAGGGAGCAATGAAAGCATGAAAACCAACAAAGTTTCAGCAATATGTTGTGTCATAGAATTGGTTCCAATTCATACCAACCCACTTAATAGGAAAAATTGTTGAAGGTAATTGAATTTCTATGAGCAAATGATTCAGCTAGTCAAAAAATTCCTTATTGGTAATATAAATGCAAAAAAAGAGAGAGACAGAGTTATATATTTTAATATGATTAAAATTTCTACTTAGAAAAATTTCAGATTTAATTCTAACTTAGTCATACCATTTCCTGATTCATAATATTTTTTAATCAGAATAGCTAAAGTTGACCTTTAAAATCATGTTTTTATTAAAATCAAGTAAGGCACTGTTCTGAAATTAGTGGTCATAGTTTTAATCCAGTGTGAAACAGAATAAAAAAATCTACCTAAACTTTGTCCTTTATAAAAAGCAATACAAGATTTGGATGTTGATCAGATCTGTAGGCAGCATAGCTCTAGCCATAATGCTATTATTGAACATAAACTATTAAAATGAAATGTTTCACATTTTTCTTCAAATAATTAACCACAGTTTTTGGGTTTAGTGACACTTAGTATTAATTCATTCTTATTTTGGCACTTTCTGCATCAATCAATATTTTCCCCATAGAATCTTTCAATATTTCAAGACAAGGTTTGATTTTTTTTTTCATCAGTTCCCTCAGCTTGAGGAATTCTGAGTGTGTGCTTCCCTTTTTTCATTTTTCTTTTTTTTTGATACTTTGTGATACATTCCTTTGTTAGTATGCAGTTAAAACAAACAAACAAAAATGCTTTAAATGTACCAGTTTAATTCCAGATCTTTGCCTTTGCCTTTGTATTCTCGAGCTGCCCTTTGACATTTTCCATTCAGCTCTTTTTCTTTCTCATTTCTTCTATTTGCTTTAGCATCTCTGTGCTGGAACACACGTTTCAGAATCTCTTCTGACATCTATTGTAGTCTTTTTATTCTTTCTTGTCTTTTTTTT
>NW_006408661.1:2297899-2298427 GCF_000296735.1 Chrysochloris asiatica
TAGTTTTTCGAAGAGCATCTGGTGAGCTTGAACTGCTGACCTTGCAGTTCAAACCGACTTTGCAGTTCAGTGCATTAACCCACAGTGCCACACAAAGACATACATATGTATATATATATATAAATCATAAATGTTGTTAGGTGCTGTTGACTCAGATCCAAATTATTATGACCCTATGAAAAACAGAATAGCTGAGCTGCCTCCTCAAAGTAGAGTTGACCATGATGATGTGAATGGAGTAAAGCCCATGGGAGAAAATCCCATGGGACCTTCATTTACTGATGGAGTACAACTCAAAACAAAGAGAAACAGCTGTAAACATCCATTGAAAATTGGAACATGGAATATACGAATTATGAATCTGGGAAAATTGGAAGTTGTCAAAAATGAAATGGAACGCATCAACGTCAATATCTTGGAAATTAGTGAGCTGAAATGGACTGGTATTGGCCATTTTGAATCTGACAACCTCATGGTTTACTATGAGGGGAATGACAAATTGAAGAGGATTGGTGTTGCATTCATAGT
>NW_006408661.1:2309203-2309760 GCF_000296735.1 Chrysochloris asiatica
CTGGAATAATTTGAGTAGAATTGGTAACAGTTCTTCCCTGAAGCCATCTGGGCCTGGACTTCTATTGGTTGGGAGTTTTTTGATGACCTGATCAATTTCTTCTTTTGTTATGGATTTGTTCAAGCTTTCTACTTCATTCTGAGTAAGTTTTTGTAGGTTGTGTTTTTCTAGAAATGTATCCATCTCTTCTAAGTATTCGAATTTGTTGGAGTACAACTCCTCATAGTATTCTGTTATTATCCTTTTGATTTCATTTTGTTCTGTTGTGAAATTGCCCATGTGGTTTCTAATGTGAGTTATTTGGGTCCTCTCCCTCTTTTCTTTTGTTGGTTTTGACAATGGTTTGTCAATTTTATTAATCTTTTCAAAGAACCAGCTTCTTGTCCTGTTGATTTTTTTCTATAGTTTTTCAACTTTCTGTCTCATTTATTTCAGCTCTTATCCTTATAATTTCCTTTCTTTTGGTAACTGTAGATTCTATCTGCTGGTCTGCTTCCAATTGTTGGACAAGCTGCATTAATGTGTTAATTTTGATTCTTTCCTCTTTTTGGATGTGC
>NW_006408661.1:2310485-2313596 GCF_000296735.1 Chrysochloris asiatica
TGCTGGTTTTTATCTTGAAGTTTACTTTGTTGGAGATTAGTATTGCTACTCCTGCTAGTTTATTGTTGCAGTTAGCTTGGTAAATTTTTTCCATCCTTTAACTTTTAGTCTGTTTTTGTCTTTGTGTGTAAAGTGTGTTTCTTGTAGGCAGCATATTGAAGGGTCTTGTTTTCTTATCCATTCTGCCATTCTCTATCTCTTCACTGGTGCATTCAATCCATTGATATTCAATGTAATTATCAATAGATATGAGTTAATTCCTGCCATTATGTTATTTTTTTGGTAGTGTTGTTTGTTCTCTTGTTCTGCATGCCTTCTTGTGTTGGGTTTGTTTTGTTTTTTGTGCTATTCCTTGTCAGTTTGTCTTAGTTTTCATGCTTGCTTGTTCTGTTTGGTAGTTCATTTTCATGGTAAGTTGTGAAGTGTTTACATTCTTTGGGATTAATTTATAGTCGACTAACTTTTCTCTTCCCATAAGAGAATGCATTGTATCCTGTAATTTACCTGTTATCCTCACCACCTGGATCTCTGCTACTACGTTTGTCCCTTCTTTGACATTGATATAATTTTGATTTTCAGTTGATCTCCCTTGAGTACGTTTTAATCTTGTTCTGTTCTGGACCGTGGTATCCTATGACTGAGTTCCAGGTGATGTTGCAATGCCTATCAACCTCTGTTTGTTGTCTGTTCTTTTTGGTTTTCAGTCCAGAGAACTCCCTTTAAGATGTTTTGAAGTGCAGGGATAGTTTTGATAAAATCTCACAGATTCTGTTTATTGTGGAATGTCTTGATTGCCCCATCATATTTGATTGATAATTTTGTTGGATAGATGATTTCTGGTTGGCAGTTTTTTTCTTGTAGAATTTCATATATGTCTCCCCATTGCCTTGTTGCTTGCATGTTTTGTTCTTAATAGTCAGAGCTTAATCTGATTTGCTTACCTTTATAAGTGACATTTCTTTTCTCCCTGGCCACTTTTAGTATTCTCTCCTTGTCTTTGATTTTGGAGAGCTTGATTATTATAAGTCTTGGTGACTTTCTTTTGGGGTCTATCTTTCCTGGGGTATGTTCAGCTTCTTGAATGTTTATCTTCTCATCTTTCAAGATGTTTATATATATGAAGCAGAAGCCCTCTTTAGCCAATCCCCACTCCACCTCCCACTTTCATTACCTTTCTTCAGTCAATTTTCACAGGCAACCATCATCAAGAGTTTGGTCAGTATTTTTCCAATTCATTTTTTCTATATTTACAAACATGTATTTTTCCATTATCAATATATAGTACTGAATTTTGAGGGAAGGTTTAAAATTTGCAATAAAGAATGCATCATTCTTCAATTTAACTTTCTCCCTCAACATAATTTTTTGAGATCTAACTAATGAAGGTAAATCTTGTAGGATCTTACCTATGCATATTTCATCATAAGAAATTTTTTTTCAATCCCAATGAGCATTTAGGTTGCTTCCAATTTTTAGACATAACAAACCATGCCACAGGATATATCCTGGTATTTATTTCCTGAATATACATACTCAAGTAGAATTATTAGATGATAAACAACATAATTATCAATGGAAAAAAGATTAAAGTTGTCAATGACTTCATTCTTCTTGGATCAACTATCAACACTCATTGAAGCAGCAGTCAAGAAATCAAAGGACGTATTGCATTAGGCAAATCTGCTGCACAAGACCTTTTTAAAATGTTGAAGAGCAAAGATGTCAGTGTGAGGATTAAGGTGAGCCTGACCCGAGCCATAGTATTTTCAATAACCTTATATGCATGCAAAATATGGACAGTAAATAAGGAAGACCATAGAAGAATTGATGCTTTTGAGTTATGGTGTTGGAGGAGAATATTGAAAGTGGCATGGGATGCCAAAAGAACCAATAAATCCGTTTTGGAAGAAGTGCAGCCAGAGTGCTCCCTGGAGGCCAAGATGGCCAAACTTCATCTCTCATACTTCAGACATATTGTCAGAACGGACCAGTCACTGGAGAATGATATCATGTTTGGTAAGATGGAGGGTCAGAGAAAAAGAGTAAGACCCCCAATTAGATGGATTGGCCAAGTGGCAGCAGTAATGAGGGTGGTCCAGGATCGGGCAGTGTTTCATTCTGCTGTGCATAAGATCACTATGAGTTGTACCTACTCAATGGCACCTAACAGCAACAACAAATATACAACAGAGCGAAACACTACCTGGTCCTGTGCCATCATCACAGTTAATTGGTTACACTTGATCCCTTTGCTGCTGTCACTGTGCCAATCCATCTCATTGTGGGACTACCTATTTTTCACTGATCAGCCACTTTACTAAACATTATATCCTTCACCCCAGCAACTGGTACCTCTGGATAATATGCTTGAAGTATGAGTAACATTCTTACTATCCTGGCTTATAGAAAGCACTGTAGCTGTATTTCTTCAAACACAGGACTGTTTGTATGTCTGACAGTGCATGGTACCTTCAGTAATATCCTCCAGTACCACTATGGGTTGCAATCGACTCAATGGCAATTAACAACTATATATATATATTTGTTGTTGTTGTTAATTGCCATTGAGTCGATTGCAACCCATAGTGATCCTGTATAGGGTTTCCAACGGAGAAGATGGTGAGCTTGACGCACCAACCTTGCAGTTCAAAGTGACTTTGCCATCCAGTTCATTAATCTACATTGCCACAAAAGGGCTGCTAATAAATACTGCACAAATTTTACTGTAAAATTACATGTATATGTATATGCGCATACACATACACATGTATTCACATATATATACATATATGGAGTCCTAGTGTGGCACTGTGGGTTAATGTGCTGGACTATAAAGTAATTTGAATTGCAAGGTCAGACATTGAAGCTCACCAGCTGCTCCTCAGAGACTGTAGACGTACTGGATGACTTTAGGTTGGAACCAACTTGACAGCACTTAACAACAACAACATGTACATATATGTCGTTGTCAGGTGCCATCGAGTCGGAACTGACTCATAGTGACCCCATGCACAGCAGAACAAAACATTGTCCGATCCTGGGCCAACCTCACTACCGCTGCCACACTTGAGTCCATCAATGATGCCACCTGGCCAATCCATCTCGTTAGGG
>NW_006408661.1:2315882-2320402 GCF_000296735.1 Chrysochloris asiatica
GGAAGAAAGAGTGACAAACTACTTCCGAGTTGCTAGTCACTGAAAACTCTATGAATAGCAGAGAAACATATTTTCCTCATAGAGTCTTGAAAATTGTACAATGGATAAGGAAAGCAGTAAAAATTGATGGACTGCCAGAAGAAGAAACCAATCTGTGTTGTAAGTATAGCCAGACTGCTCCTTAGAAGCCATCATGCTTGGTAAAGTGGGGAGTCACCAAAAAAGAGTAAGATCCCCAACAAGACAGACTGACACATTGGCAGTAGCAATGAACTCAGATGTAACAATAATTCTGATACTAGCACAGAACAGGACTGGGCAGTGTTTTGGTCTGGTGTGCACTGGGTAATTTTGAGTCAGAACTGACTTGCCAGCACTGTAACATGAGCAATGGATTACTAGGTACCAGCGAGTTGGATCTGCCTTATAGGGACCCCGATATATTTGGCTGGCACCTGAACTTTAACAACAAAATGACATGTCTATGAATTCTTAAATGTAATTAGTCTATTGTTTTAATGGATCACAAAAGACCACTGAAATTAGAAGCAAAAGGACAAATAAGGCTGGCAAATAGTTCTCACAAATCTAATACTATTTCTAAATTCGAAACTATAATAATCTTAAGCATTTTAATAGTTTAGAAGTATTTCTGGCAATTATTTCTGAATTCTAATTGCTGTCTTAATAATTCTTCATAAACACAGAAATGCATTTTTCTAAGTGGTTCTATCATTTTAGGCTCCCACCAAACAGAAGAGATTCTAATTGCTCACATTTTCACTGATATTTGCTGTTATCCATTTTAATTTTAACCGTTCTGGAATGCAAGTAATGGCGTCTCACCATGGTTTAAATTTTTATTTCTCTGAAGATTAATTAAATTGTGTTTTAACATTCTCATAGGTCATTCACGTACATTGTATGGTAAAGTGTGTTTTCAAAGATTTCCCCAGTTTTTATTGATTGTGAAGTGTATTTAAATACTTAATCTTCTGTGAACAAAGGCATTTAGAAACTATCTTAAGAGTCAGAGTTCAAAATAAAATTGACAATTAACAGTGACAGTGGGTGGGCAACGTAACCTAATAAACGATTCCAACAAACATCAGTTTGGGAGTCTAGTTCTTCTTTTAATATTGACTTCTGGCAACTCAATATAATATCTGTAAATACATATATCATCTCTGGGATTTTTCACTTGCATAATAGATATGAAAATATAAATATTTGCATTTAGTATCAATATTTTTAGAGTTATTGGTGGTGGTGGTTATGTGCCGTGGAGTCGGAACCGACTCATAGCGACCCTGTACAGGGCTTCTGAGGCTGTAAATCTTTATGGGAGCAGAAAGTTTTATCTTTCTCCTGCGGAACAGCTGGTAGTTTTGAACTCCTGATCTTAAGGTTCGCAGCCCGATTAGTAACCACTATGCTACCAGATCTCCTTATTTACAAATATTTCAGAATTGTTGTTAATGAATTGTTGTTGTTGTTGCTAAGTGCCATCAAGTTGATTCTGACTCATAGAGACCCTGTATAGGGTTTCTGAAGAGTGGTTGGTACCTTTGAACCACTGACCTTTTGGTTAGCAGTCCAGGACTTATCCTACAGCACCGCACCAGGACTCCTATTAATGAATAAATATTTGACAAATCATCACCACAGATTGTATACAAAAGAAAAAAACAAAATAACTATACCAAATTTAAATCCAAATTTATAATTTATGTTATTGTAGGGTCAAAATTAAGATTCTATAGTAATGTTTCTTAAAATTTGGAGGAAGAGTTCAATAGAGATCATTCCCTTTCAGAACCTGAACAAAAACATAGTATCTCCCTTTCTAAATATATTATGTAAAATTTGAAAGACTTTATGGTTATACTGAAATTCATCTAAGAATTCCCTGGGTACCACATGAAGAAATATCATTTCACAGGACGTCAAACATTCATGAGCATTTTATTTCTTTGTTTTTGTTTGGTATAATTTCTGCATTCTATTATGTGTAAATTTGGAATGTGACACCATAGGATGCACTCTGGAACTCAAGATTAATTTGAACTGCAAGGTTGGTGGTTCAAATGCACCACCTGCTCCTTGGAAGGCCTACACAGGTTCACTATAAGTCAGAACTGACTCGATGGCACTTAACAGCAACAACAAATTTAAAGTGGACAATTTGATATGTTTGAAAAATGCACATGCATAAGTAACACAAACACTATCATACCTCCAGATACTTCCCCAATTATAATCAAATTTCCAATCCCACTCCAGCGAAAACCATAACATATATTTCCTATAATAGGACTTCAAACATGAGAACATATGCTGTTGTTGTTAGGTGCCAATGAGTTGGTTGCAAATCATAGCAACCCTATGCACAACAGGATGAAACACTACCCAGTACTGTGCCACCCTAACAATCTTTGTTAAGCTTGAGCCCATTGCTGTTGCCACTGTGCCAATCTGCCTCACTGGGTGTGTGTGTGGGGGTGGGGGAGTGGGGGCAATTTCCTCTTTTTCAATGACCTTCCAGTTTACCTAGCGTAATGTCCTTCTCCAAGGACTGGTCTATGCTGAAAATGTGTCTGAAGTTTGAGAGATGATATCTCACCATGTTGGCTTCTAAGAATCATTCTGACTTTACTTCTTCAAACAAACATATGTTTGTTCTTCTCACAGTCCTTCGTAGTTGTAATATTTCTCTCCAACATGATAACTGAATTGCACCAACTCTATTGTCTTCCTTATTCCATGTTCAACTTTCACATACATATGAAGCTATTGAAAATGCCACGACTTGGGTCAGGTGCACCTTAATTCTCAAACTGACATATTTGTTCTTGAACATTTAAAAAAGTTCTTGTGCAGCAGATTTATTTGCCTAATACAATATATTGTTCGTTTTTTTGACTGCTGATTCCATGAGTGTTAATGAGAGATCTGAGCAAAATTAAGTCTTTGACAACTTCAATCTTGACTCCATTTATCATGATGCTACTTAATTATCCAGTGATGAGGATTTTTGTTTTCTTTACATTGAGGTTCAGCTCATACCAAAGCTGTGGTCTTTGACCTTTTCATTTTCAACAAGCAAGGTTTTATTCTCAGCATATCACAAATTGCTTAACGAGACTTCCTCCAATCTAGATTCTATGTTCTTTTCAATACAATACAGTTTCTCAGATTATTTGATCTGCATATACATTGAATTAATATAGTAGAACAATACAAGCCTTGTGCACACCTTTCCTGATTTTAAATCATTCATTGCCTCCTTGTTCTGACCGAACAAAAGACTTTTCATTTATGAACAGTTTCCTCATGAGCACAATTAAGTACTCTGGAATACTCATTCTCTGCAATGTTGTCCATAGTTTGTCATGATCAATACAGTTGAAAGCTTTTGCACAATCAATAAAACACAGGTAAATATCTTTCTGGTATTCTCTCCTTTCATCTGAGATCTGTATGACTTCAGCAATGATATCTCAAGTTTCACATCCTCTTCTGAAACCTTCTTGAACTTCTGGCAGTTCTCTGTCAATGTACTGTTGCAGACATTTAAAAATAATCTTGAGCAAAATTTTCCTTGCATATGAGATTGATGAGATTTTCCAATGATTTAGGCATTCAATTGGCTCACCTTTATTTGGAATGGACACTAACATGGATCTCTTCCAGTCAGTTGGCCAGGTAGTTGTCTTCCAGATTTCTTGGTATAGATGAGTGTGTGCCTCCAGTGTTGCATCAGTTTGTTTAAAGATTTCAGTTTTTCTTCCATAAATTCCTGAAGAGTTGTTCTTTGCCAATGCCTTCAGTGCACATTAGATTTCTCCTTTCAGTGCCATTATATGCTATCTATTGGAATGGTTGAACAGCAAACATTACTTTTTGTTACAATGAATCTATATACTTCTTCCATCTTCTTTTAAGGTTTTCTTCATCATTCAATATTTTTCTTAAAGAATCCTTCAGTATTTCAAGTCAAGTCCTGGATTTTATGTCAGTTTTTATCCTTTGAGAAATGTTGAGCATATCCAACCTTTTGGGTTTCTCAGCTCTGAATACTAGATTTCATTATAATATTTGACTTTGTCTTCTCCAGCTGACCTTTGAAATTTTATGTTCAGCTCTTAACCTTCTCATTTCTTCTATTTGTTTTAGCATCTCTATGCTGGAGGACAGGTTTCAGAGTCTATACGAAATCCATTTCAGTTTTTTCATCCTTCTTTGTCTCCTTAATGACATTTTGCCTTTTTCCTATAGGAAGTTCTAGATGTCATCCAACAACTGTTCTGGTTTCATGTCATGAGTGTGTAAAGTATCATATTTGTTCATGAGATGATCTCTAAATTCAGGTGGAATATATTCAAAGTCAAATTTTGGCTCTTGTATACTTGTTTTCCACCACTTGTCTGTCAGTTTTTCATACTGTGGTAGCTTGTGAGTTGTTGTGATTCTGAAAGCTATGCCATCAGTATTCTAAATACCAGCAGGGTCACCCATGG
>NW_006408661.1:2320997-2323958 GCF_000296735.1 Chrysochloris asiatica
TAACCCTTATAACCCTTACCATGAAAATGAACTTCAAAGCAGAACAAGCAAACATGAAAACTAAGAAGAAACCAACAAGAAATAGCACACACACACAAAAATACAAACTCAGTGCAAGAAGGCATGTAGAACAAAGGAACAAACAGCACTACCAAAAAACTAATATAATGGAATCAATTAATTCATACCTATTGATAATTACATTGAATGTCAATGGAATGAATGCACCAGTGAAGAGACAGAGAGTGGCATATTGGATAAGAAAACAAGACCCTTCAATATGCTTCCTGCAAGAGATACACCATACACATAAAGACACAAACAGACTAAAAGTTAAAGATGGGTTGTGCCATGGGCTCCAAAAGAACCAACATATCTGTGTTGGAAGAAGTACAGCAAGAGTGCTCCTTGGAGGCCAGGATGGCCAAACTTCCTCTTTGATACTTCAGACATATTGTCAGGAAGAACTAGTCACTGGATAAAGAGATCATGTTTAGTAGGGTGGAAGGTCATAGATAAAGAGGAAGACCCCTAATGAGATGGATTGGCCAGGTGCAGCATCGATGCAGTCAAGCTTGGCAACAATAGTTATTTTGGCTCAGAATCTGGCAGTGTTTCATTCTGCTGTGCATAGGGTCACTACGAGTCAGTTCCGACTCCATGGCACTTAACAACAGCAAAAACAACAACTACAAGAAACCTAAAGAGACTTACAAAAGTGAAAGTACATGCCATGTTCTTGGATAGGAACACTCAACATTGTGGAAATGTCAATAGTACTCAAAGCTATATACACATAAAATGCAATCCAAATTGAGATTCCAGTGACTATCTTCAAAGATATGGAAAAGACAATTACGAACTTTATATGGAAATAACAGAGACCCAGGATAAGCAAAGCACTGCTCAAGAAGGAAAACAAGGTTGGAACGCTCTCACTCCCAATTTCAAAATTTACTACATGGCTACAGTGGTCAAAACACCCTGGTACTGGTACAATGAAAGATACATTGATCAATGCAACAGCCAAGTGATTTTTGACAAAGTACCTAAATATATTGCATGGGGAGGAGATAGTCTCTTTAACAGATGGTGCTAGAAGAACTAAAAAATGATCTGCAAAAGATTGGAAAAAGACTTTACTTCACGCCCTACACAAAAATTAATTCAGCATGGATTAAAGACCTATATGTGAATCCCAAATTTATGAAAGTCGTCAATGAAAAGATATGGACATATGTGAGTGCTTTAATTACAGGGAATACAGACTACCCAAAATTTTGAAAAGCACACAAACAAAAGTAGAGAAAAGAGATTTAAAATTTTACATGCATCATAAGACTTCACCAAAAGAGTAAAAAAGGAACCCACAGAATGGGAGAAAATCTTTTGCAATGACATATCAGACAAGGGACTAGTTTCTAAAATCTATAGGAAACTACAACACCTCTACAAGAAAAAGACAAATAACCCAATTAAAAAATGGGCACAGGACATGAACAGACACTTCACCAAAGATGACATCTGAGCAGCCAACAGACATATGAAGAAAAGTTGATGATCACTAGCCATTAGAGATGCAAATCAAAACAACAATGAGATATCATCTCACACCAGCAATAACAGCAAAGATCAAAAAGGAGAGGACACTAAATGCTGGTGAAGATGTGGAGTGACTGGGATGCTACTGAATTGCTGGTGGTCTTACAAGCTAGAAATGCTAATAAGGTCACTAAATAGGACCAATCTTCCTTGTTTCCCTCCTGTCCTCAAACAGGTCTGCAACCTAGCCCCTGCCCAGCTCTGATCCCATATAAACCTGTGTTGCCCTCTATTTGGGGCTCAGAATTTGGAGAAATCAGCTCTTCTGAGCCAGCCAGCATAATAAAATCTGAAACTTCACTTCACCTCAGAGTGGTCTCGGTTTCTTCGAAAATGGATCAAGATCTGCCAGGACACCCTTGGACCCAGAGCTGCTGTGGCACTCTTGGGCTCAGAGTTGCTGTGACACTCTCTGGCCTAGAGCTGCTGTGATACTCACGGGCTTAAAGCTGTTGTAACACTCTCGAATCTAAAAGTGCTGTAACATTGTTTCAGTATTATTTATTGTTAAGACTTTTCTTTCTGCATTCAATTACTTTGTTTTCTTCATTAAAAGTTTACCTAGTTATTGTGAATTTATTTCTGAGCTTTCTAATCTTTTTTTCTAGTCTATGTGTCTATCCTTATGTAAAAACAAAACATCTTTTAAAGTCTTGCATTAAACTATTGTTAGTTTTCAAATTTTGTTTTCTTTTATAAGGTTTTTTTTTGTTGTTGTTATTGTTTTGTTTTGCTTTTTTGATATTCTAGTTTCCTAGATATGTGGCATTGTGGGTTGATGTGCTGAATTGTAAAGTCAGTTTGAACTTCAAGATATGTGGCATTGTGGGTTGATGTGCTGAATTGTAAAGTCAGTTTGAACTTCAAGGTCAAAAGTTCAAATGCACCAGCTGCTCCTTGCAAACCCTATACAGGGTCATTAAGGGTCAGGACTAACAAAACAGCACTTAACAACAACAGATATTTCTAACAAAATTTAGAATCAGCTCCTCAAAATCTGCAAAAAAGTCTTATTGGTGTTATGTTTTGGATGGCTTCAGATCTATAGCTCTACTTGTGAAATGTGTAACTTTTGAAATATTACTCATTTGAAGTGCCATAACAACTAATTCCCATAAAACATCAACCTGAAACTTCAATAATTTACATTTGATCTCTATTTTTCCTGCCTTTATTATGTTCCCTCTCTTGCATTTCACTAAGTGCGATCTGGAGGTGGTTTAAGTCTAAAACAAACACCAAGTAGAGACCTGGGATTGCTTGTTGTTGGTGTCCTTATAACATTCAAATTTGCCAATGATCTAAGGCTGTATTCTTACACAAAAATATTCACTGCCTGTTGATTAAATTCCCTGAGAA
>NW_006408661.1:2325093-2326777 GCF_000296735.1 Chrysochloris asiatica
ATGGTCCCCTCCTTTTGCTATAAAACATCTACCTTTACATTTCCAGCCCTCACAATCAGTCCTGATAACAATTATTCATATTGTATCACAAGAGACCTATCTGCATCTCCTTTCATCAGCCCCACCTAGACAGATTGAATACCACTCAGCGGAGATTCTACCTCCTCCAAACTGTCTGGATGTAGGCTCCCTCTTGAAAGCTTTTAAGCCAGTCACTTCTTGCCTTTGTAACCTCCCCATTTTGGGTAGCCAATTGTCCAAGTTGCCCATCCTGTCTATTCTGTGTATGGAGGGGGTGGAATGATCCTCTCTGTAAAATTTGTTCCCTCTTTTGAGCTACTGTGTCCATAGGTGTAGGTCAAGTTCATCAAATGGTATTAGATTACTCTTTTTTTCCTTTTCTTTTAGTTGAGCTCTAATCATCCAGCAATTGAAGCCACATCAAGTGTTATTATCTGTAAGTGTGGGTTTTCTTGTGCATATGCCCTCACTTTTTATCAGCTGGATGCTTCTTTCTTCACTCTAGTCCTTTGTGGCTATTTCACTGACTCTGGTCCCAGGAGTCCCCAGGTTCTTGCCAAAGACTGCTGGCCAACCAGGTCTCCATCCAGGTTCACAGGAGTGTATCGAAGGTGGTTAGATTTAGCTCGCAGCTTCATTGTTGTTTTTCCCTCACTTCCCCTTCTCAGTGACCAATGTGGTCATCAGTCAGAGCACGTATCTGCTCATGAATCCCCATTGAGTCTCAGTTTTATGAGGGGGTTTGTCCTGAGGGGACCCAACTGCTTGCCTTGATGTCTCCTGGGCTAACAATTTGCTCCTTCTGATAGTAGTCAGTCAGACTGCCTTTAATGTTTTGTATTTTCCCTGTTGGTCTTTCAAGAAGTATCTTCTGTTCTTCTAGCCCCTCCAGACTGGTCTGCTTGTCCTTTCAAGTGGAAATGTCCCACCTCAGAAGATTCTGGATGGGGTTCTGGATGGGTATCTATGGTCTTATGTAATGCAGAGGCTCTGCAGGAAGCCTCCTTCTCTAGGCACATTGTAGCCCCATTTTAGGTATTCCAATCAGTTATAGGCAGAAGACAGACTTACAAGCTATCTATGGTGATATTTTTGACTATTGCTTCTCTCCCCTTCAAGTATCTATTTTATAATGGTATGCAAGGGAAACCAAGATTCAAATGACAGCCAAGCATCTTAACATTATTTCCCACCTTTTGCCCATTCCAGCCATGTCTCAAGCCCTGTATCCTAGAGCCCTGTTGTGCCAAGGTTGTGCATACATCATTATTTACTTCTGTCCCACTTATCCCATGAAAACCTGCCTAATTGTTTTCCCATCCAACTTGTACTTCCATTCCCCTCCCCCTTCTTTTTATTGCCCCCCTCCCAAGTACCCAAACTATCCTTTATCTATTCCCTACCCTGTGCTCCACCTACACCTCTGTCTCCTCAGCCCAGCCACCAAATCCCAAATCCCAGTAACAACCAAAGAATCCCTCCCCCCCATTCAGTATGGTTCTTTTTCATAGTCTTTTACAGTAGTTGTCCTGTGCAGTATTTTCCCTTTAGTGACTGACTTGTTTCACTCAACATAATGTCCTCAAGATTCATCCATGTTATGTGATAGCTTATAGCTTCCTTTTTGTTCTTCAAGGTAGCATAATATTCCATTGTGTGTATA
>NW_006408661.1:2328012-2328465 GCF_000296735.1 Chrysochloris asiatica
TGTTGAAGAGACTATACCCTTCCCATGCAATATATTTAAGTACTTTGTATTTAAGTAAAAATCAGTTGGCTCTATGTGGATGTGTTAATTTCTGGATTCTCAATTCTATTCCATTGATCAATTTATCTTTCATTGTAACAGTACAAAGCTGTTTTGACCACTGTAGCCATTTAATAAATTTTGAAGTCGAGGAGTTAGAGGTTTCCAACCTTATTCTTCTCTTAAGAAATGCTTTGCTTATCCTGGTTCTCTTTCCTTTCCATATAAAATATGTGATATTTTTCATTCAACTCTTTGAAGAATGTTGTTAGAATCTGGATTGAGATTGTATTATATGCTATGGGCAGTATTGACATTTTCACAATGTTAAGTCTTCCTATCCAGGAACATGGTGCATTCTTCTACTTTCGTAGGTCTCTTTTGGTTTCTTATAGTAGTGTTTTGTAGTTTTCA
>NW_006408661.1:2331259-2332299 GCF_000296735.1 Chrysochloris asiatica
TACCTCTGTCCCACTTAGCCCATGCAAACCTGCCTAATTGTTTCCCATCTTCTTTGTTCTTCCATTCATCTTCCCCATTCTTGTGTATTACCCCCCTCCATAACACCCAAACTATCTTGTGTGTATTCTCTACCCTGTGTTCCACCTTCCCCTATCTCCCCTCACCCCACCCCCATCTCAGTAACCACCAAACACCCCCCTTTCATATGTATTCTTTTTCATAATCTTTTACATTAGTTTTCCTATGCAGTATTTCTCCTTTTGTGACTAATTTCACTCAACATAATGTCCTCAAGGTTCATCCATGTTATGTGATAGCTTATAGCTTCCTTTTTGTTCTTCAGGGTAGCATAATATTCCAGTATGAGTATGTACCACATTTTTTAAAATCCATTTTTCAGTTGATGGGCACTTAGGCTCTCTCCATCTTTTTGCAATTGTAAATAGTACTGCTATGAACATTGGTGTGCATATGTCTTATCGTGTTATGTTTCATTTTTCTTGTGGGTAAATACCAAGTAAAGGAATTGCTGTCCACGTCATCATATCTATTTCCAACCTTCAAGGAAATGACATATTGTTTCCAGAATGGACCCTTTTGCAATCCCACCAGCAATGCAGGGACGTCCCAAAGTTTCAGGGCTGGCTCTTGGTCTGAGAGTATCTGTGTGCATGTGTGGCAGAAGAACTCACCATTGGTAATGGTGGGGGTTGTCGACTCCTTCAGGCATCCCCTCTAGTCACCAGAATAGAGGTGCACAAACAGTGAAAGACCAATGTACAGATACCTAAAAAAAAAGAAAATCAGAACAAAGCAAAACCAAAAAAGTGTATTGTCCACCTTTGCTCTGAGGTTCCCACAGTGTTTTTCCATGGTGGGTCTGCTCCCCCGCTTGGTCTTGCCATTTGCTGTCAGCTCCAGGTGGCCAAGGCTAGCAGATTCAAAGTACACAATTTCTTACTTCTACTTCAAGTTCCACTAGCTATAAGCCTTCAAACTTTTAAAATATTCCTACCTATGTGGTTCTGAGTTTTGGAGC